>NC_092124.1:5104337-5115678 GCF_045679555.1 Salvelinus alpinus | reverse complement strand
TAAGACTTTCTCCCCAGGCCAAGGTCATAAAGACAGAGGCATCGTACACATAATCTGATGGTCAAATTCAAAATCTTTAACTACATTTTTTCCTTCTTCTTAGAAATGTATATTAGGCATGGGTATGACATCATGTCTTCGATATTCCCCATCCATTATGCGTTGTAGGCAATTGTGAATGTTTTTATTTTTACAAAAGGCCTTGGTTTTAGATGTTTCACATTCTGCCACATGTTTTGTTATTTTTCCCCAACAATTTCACCTGCAATAGTTATTGCCACACTAGTCGGAACTAGGAAACTGTAGTTATACATGTGTAACATCAGTCTCACCACATCAACACCATACTTTGAACAACAGACTGTACTGTACTGTTTGACCATTATATCATTAATCAAATAAAATGAAAATGATTTACATAGAATAATGTTCAACAAAAGTAAATTAATCACATATCCATTTCTCTGAAACTTGGGTCGTTCCACCAATTAGGTGCCTTTTGAGTGGTGTAACCTAATTTTAACCCCCTAAAGTCTAAAGGCCCGGGTGTAAGAGTCACACAACCAGCGCTGGAGATGGAGCCAACATGGAAAACCTAACAAACTTTTCTATCCCTGCAATTTTGTGTTTGCAGACTCACGCAAGTTGCTAGCTGACCAAGATTAGTTTTATTTCAGTAACTTTAACTAAAGTCTAAGGGCCCGGGCTGGGTTTTCTACTAAGCTAACATATGGAATTATTTTAAGATGGTCATACCAAGGATAATTGGCTATTTCATTTAGACTTTTAGGACTCTTTTATCTAACAAAATATAAGGTATATACTGAACAAAAATATATACGCAACATGTAAAGTGTTGGTCCCATGTTTAACGATGTGAAATTAAAGATCCCCAAAATGTTCCATACGCACAGAAAGCTTATTTCTCTCATTTTGTGCACACATTAGTTTTCATCCCTGTTAGTGAGCATTTCTCCTTCGCCAATATAATCCATCCACCTGACAGGTGTGGCATATCAAGAAGGTGATTAAACAGCATGATCATCACACAGGTGCACCTTGTGCTGGGGACAATAAATTGCCACTCTAAAATGTACAGTTTTGTCACGCAACACAGTGCCACAATTTTGAGGGAGCATGCAATTGGTATGTTGAGGAATGTTCACCATAGCTGTTGCCAGAGAATTGAATGTTCATTTCTATATTATAAGTTGCCTCCAACGTCAATTTAGAGTATTTGGCAGTACGTCCAACAGGCCTCACAACCGCAGACCACATGTAACCACGCCAGCCCAGGAAGTCCACATCGGGCTTCTTCGCCTGCGGGATCGTCTGAGACCAGCCACCCAGACAGCTGATGAAACTAAGGAGTCGTTTTGTGAGGAAAAACTCATTCTTACTCCCAGGTGGGTGGCCCTGGCTCCCAAGTGGGTGGGCCTATGCCCTCCCAGGCCCACCCATGGATGCACCCCTGCCCAGTCATGTGAAATCCATAGATTAGGGCCAAATGTATTTATTTAAATTGACTGAGTTTCTTATATGTACTGTAACTGAGTAAAATGTTGTGTTTAAAATTTTGTTCAGTATATTTTTTTAATTATTTGATGGAACACTTAATTTGGCCTTACTGATATTAGCCCATAGAAACACATTGAATAACAGATTCTTACATGGAAAAACAGTCCAAAAAGAAATCAAAAGGAGGTATGTTTTTGAAGTGTCTGTCCTATATCTGAGAGATACAAGAAAGCTCATAAAAAAAGTTGGGGTTTAATTACCCGTATACCTTTGACATGGAAGTTCCATTCATTTTTCATCCCAGTACCAGGTTACCTTCAGAGGAGTCCCATGACACTTGTGGGGGTCATAGAGCAAAACACCATCATGTTCATGAGAGTCTCATCTTTCCATACAGAGGTCATATTGGTTTGGATGCTACAGGCGTTCTTGTGAGAAGAAAGATTTTTGGGATGTCTCCTGGTCTGACAAACATCACCTTCCACCACAGATGCGGAGGGCCGACATCGGCGGATGCGGTAGGAGACGCAGCCCATGCACAAAATACAGATATCTCTAGTTTAAACAGACAGATTTTGATGGGGAATTTTTAAATGATAATTAGATTGACACATGGGTACGTCAATCTATTTTAAAAAAACGTTCCCATCCCAAGAGGTTAATAAAGAAATACTATAGTAAGTGCCTATTAGGTGCCAAATAAAGTAACAGCCATAAATCCCCCTGTGATGCATTTACACTATGATTTGATTATTAGATATTCAATGTCTCTTTTGAAAAAAACATTTTTTTAAAAAGGAATAGTCACACCATATTAAAACATAACAGGGTTGACCTTAAAAAGAGGGACAGGTTGTTTTTTACCTTAAAATTAATCACTAATAAAAATCTTTACAATGATGGTGAAGACTTTAAGAAATGTTGGGGTTAAGTGAGTTAAAATGGGTTAAAATATTACTACAAGTCACAGGACGCAAAGAGGGACATATGTTAAAATGCAGAATTTTGGCACTTTAGTAAGTCTTTCTTCATATAAAAATGTTGATTTATAGATTTTTCCATATGGTCGAGGTTATATTAAACAATACTTAATTTAATGTAAGAGGCTTTAAAATATCAACAGCACTTATTTTGCGGAACGACCCACCTACAAGAAGAATGATTTAGAGTTACTTTGCTTTCTTAACAGTTTTGTCCATATCCTGCTTCTTATTCTCATCTCCTGTCAGAAGATCTATCTTAATTGTATTTCTTCTTTCCACTATCTTCCTGTTTTCTTTCTTTGTGGATGAACAGTATATGTCTGTTGAGGTTAACCTTGTAATTTAAGCTTTTTCCAACATTCTCCACATTTAAATGGTTTCTCTTCCATGTGAATCATTATATGTTTGGTTAAGTCACTCTTTTGCTTGAAGCTTTTCCCACAGTCAACACAGCTAAATGGTTTCTCTTCTGTGTGAGTCAGTAAATGAGAAGTTAGGTTCCTCTTCCTATTGAAGCTTTTCCCGCAGTCGCCACAGCTAAATGGTTTCTTTTCTGTGTGAGTCAGTAAATGAGAAGTTAGGTTCCTCTTCCTATTGAAGCTTTTCCCGCAGTCGCCACAGCTAAACGGGTTTTCTCCTGTATGATTCTGGATATGATCATTGAGGGTCTCCTTGCGATTGATGCCTTTCCCATATTTTTCTCCTGTGTGTATCATTTTATGTTCGTTCAAGGTCTGCCTGCGAGTGAAACTTTTCCCGCAGTCACCTTTCCATTTTCGTTCAGTTTTCTGTCTTTGTGAACAAGCAGTACATGCTTGTTAAGGCTAACCTTGCGATTGAAGCTTTTTCCACAGTCACCACAATTAAATGGTTTCACTTCTGTGTGAACAAATATTTGTTTGGTTAGTTCTCCTTTCAGCTTAAAGCTGTTCCCAGTCTCCACAGCTAAATGGTTTCGACCCTGAATGAATCCTCGAGTGCATCTTCATTCGGCCAACCAGAGTAAAGCATTTGCCACAGTCTGGTGCTGTTTTTTTGTTTTCCTCAAAGGTTTGCGATCCAACAGCTTAGAGTCATTCCCTCTGTCCCCCAGTCTGGGTTTGGGGAAGATCACATTCACTATTCACACAGGGGGGTGAACATGAACTCTATGATGCCAGCCTCTTGTCCCTGAAGCTGCCCTACCTCCTGACTGGTCCTCATTTCCTCCTGCTCCTCTTTAATCTGTGTGGGCGCTGTGTCCTCCCGCCGCAGACTGGGGCTCCACTCCTGCTCAGCTATAACCTCCTCCTCCTCAGAGACAGCGAGAGATAACTGGAGGGAGTCTATTCTACGTAGTTTAATCTCCTGTGTGACCCGCAGCAGTCTCTGAAGCCGATCATTCTCCTGTTTCGATCTGGAAATCTCTTCCCGATACACCTCTACCACGTTCTCTACTACGTCAAAAATCTCCACTGCAGCCACCATTAAACGCTCACTAATAAATACACTCAGACTCTAGTTTAGCCATTGTCAGAGGACTGAGCGTTCGGGATTCAGTTCACTGCGTCGAAACCCACGCAAAGAATGTGCCATGTGCAAAATCAAAACAATCTCCCCACTAATTCTACTTCTGTGTTTTCTTTTCTGTTTGTCAGCGGTTGGCTAGTCCCAAAAAAAGAAAACAGCGCCCCTAGCTGGATAGTCTTATGAGCTGGAGAGATAAAACATATTGTTTAAAGGTTGATATGGCGAGTGTAAAATATTTAAAATAATCAATATAATGGAATTAATACAACGGGTTGTTCTAATTCTGAATGCTGGATATAACCGCGTTCCAGCCGGTGTATATTCCACAAGTTACCACCGGCTAAATCTATGACGTTAAAATGCCTATTTACTCTGTTCCATCTGACTGTGCAATCCACTGTCTCATCAGCCCAGCTAAGTAATTTATAAACTTGATCTTCACCTATAAAAAGCATCTAGACATTATCTCACATTCCTTTTAGACTAACATTTCGTTTTCAACAGCGGAGGTTTCTTTCCAGCTTTAGTTTCAAGTGATTGTGTTTGCTGTGTTGTTGGCTAGCTCCTCTTAGAGTCCTGTTTAGATCGAGTGAGCAAATTTTCTATAACAGGCGAAATTGCACCTCATTAGCTCATTGTTATGGATGTCACTAGAAATGTCTCTAGAAAACAGCTTAAACAAATGCAAAGGCAGCTACTTTGCTGTTATCCTGGCTGCACTTTTTGACGCGACTGTAAATTAACCGTAGTTGGCTAGCTAGCAAGCACAGGATAAGAACATTGCCAGACAGTATGTCAATGGAACATTTAGAACGAACGACAGGGTCCATAGATACAGAATAGACTAAACGACTGGGTCGTGTTTCTAGCAATCAAAACGATAGAACGAACGACCAGCCGGCTTGGGTAGCAACCCAAGATTTGTATCGGGCTATATCTTGTGGAAGGATACATTCTCAATAATGATTGACACATTTGCATTAAATTTAATGCAAATATGTCAATCATTATTTAAATATGTTGATAACCTCGAAGCCAATATAACAACAGTAGTGCCACTATATCCTCCAAACACCGGCTTCTCGAGCATTGTCACTTTTATACAACGGATACCAACATTTTCAAATAATGATTGACATATTTGCATTAAAAATGTTATTTTGACGAATTTATTCATACTAATTTATCCTTCCACAAGATATAGCCCCGATACAAATCTAGGGTTGCTGGATGTTTCTGAACGATGCACCATGCTGCATTGTTGGCAATATGACAGTGGAGTGGATTACTGTTCTATTTGAGCAGGGCACACCCACCTTCACTGGATTCACCCGGTCATGTGACAGGCCATAGCCCGGTTCAACTCGGAGTAGCTTAATCAAACTCCCTCAATGATAAGTGGTCAAGGAGAGTGTGCTTTTCTCAATTAGATTTGCTCAACTCCTGCATCCTCTCTCTTCCGTCCTCTCTGGCATCCTTTTGAAAAAGGTAAAAGGTAATCAAGGAGAGGCGGTGAGGAGGGAGAAAGTGGACGAAAATGTGCTTGTATGAAATGAGACTCCAATCGCGCGTCATCAGGCAAATTATGTTTACAGGATGGAATCCCAAAATAAATGTATAAAGTGATAAAAACAAATTTAGCTAGTTGTGCAAAATATTTTACAGATGAAAGGATATTGTTTTTAAATGTTTGCAAGCTTTTCTCATTCAAGAAAAAAATACCTAATTCAAAGGGGGTGTTGCAGATTTCAGGATACATGTGCTTCCTCTCCAAAAGGAGGCTATAGAGGAGGTGAGGACCTTCCGTTTGCCTACTAGCAAATTGACACTCCTTGACCACTCATTGGTTTCCAGGTCACTGAGGAGAGAGGGCGAAGGACGGACTTTTGTCCAAACAGGAAAAAGGCCTGTGTCAAGTCGTTAGTAGGCAAACGGAAGAGTGTCCTCCACTCGATAGCCTCCTCCCGCCAAAAATACTCATGAGTATCCTCCCAGCGGCTAGAGTGGAAGTGTTTTAAAATCTGCCACACCCCCTTAGAATCAGCTGTTGTTTTTCTAAGGAGAAAAGCATGCACACATTTAGAAAACGCTACTTGTCATTTTATCTATAAAATGTATTGCACAACGAGCTACATTTGTTTGGAACACTTTACAAATTTGGGGGGATCCTCCTATGTAAACGTAATTCGCCTCTCCTCAGGAGGATGGAGGTGAGGACATGAGGAGTCAAGCACAACCAATTGAGATTCTCCCGTTGTTTGCGTCCCAATTCTCCACACTTCTCCCAAAGTGTGCACTTGAACAATGCCCGTAATAGATTTCAAAGCATTGGGTTGGTGTTAGCATTGGCTGGAGGGAGTTTCCATCATTATCAAATCCATCAGGACCCGAGAGAACATAAAAGAACAGTGTTCCTCACTCCATTCCCGGTTGACCCCCAGGGAGTGCACATTTTTGTTTGAGCCCAGCACTACCACAGCTGTTGGTAATTAGGTAATTGAATCAATTATTGGTTAATTAGTTCATTTCCCCTTTTTCCACCCTGAAAATTATAACATGTTTAATGTATTGATAACATCAGTTTTGCCATTCTCTCATTTCCATGAGAGACAAAAACAACCAGGAATTCCTGTTTCTAATAAGGTGAAAACATCAACATACTTTGAACAACAGCAGTGTGCGTTTCCTCACAGATCAGGACTGGTTTTTCCTGTACTCTTTGGTCATGAAATTAAATCAAACTCATTTTACAAAAGTAAATGAATCACACATACAGTATATTTATCTTAAACCTACAACATGAATGATCCAGAGTTGCTTTGCTTTCCTAACAGAGTTGTCCATCTCCTGATACTCTCCTGATCTCTGTCTTCATTGTCTTTATTTTTTCCAATTTTGTTCTGTTTTCTTTCTTTGTGGATGTTCTATATCAACTCAAATAAAAAAGTAACGTCCCTTTTTCAGGACCCTGTCTTTCAAAGATAATTTGGAAAAATCCAAATAACTTCACAGATCTTCATTGTAAAGGGTTTAAACACTGTTTCCCATGCTTGTTCAATGAACCATAAACAATTAATGAACATGCACCTGTGGAACGGTCATTAAGACACTAACAGCTTACAGACGGTAGGCAATTAAGGTCACAGTTATGAAAACTTCTACTGATTCTGAAAAACACCAAAAGGAAGATGCCCAGGGTCCCTGCTCATCTGCATGAACGTGCCTTATGCATGCTGCAAGGAGGCATGAGTACTGCAGATGTGGCCAGGGCAATAAATTGCCATGTCTGTACTGTGAGATGCCTAAGACAGCGCTACAGGGAGACAAGACGGACAGCTGATCGTCCTCACAGTGGCAGACCACGTGTAACAACACTTGCACAGAGTCGGTACAGCCGAACTACACACCTGCGGGACAGGTACAGGATGGCAACAACAACTGCCCGAGTTACACCAGGAACACACAATCCCTCCATCAGTGCTCAGATTGTCCGCAATAGGCTGAGAGAGGCTGGACTGAGGGCTTGTAGGGCTGTTGTAAGGCAGATCTTCACCAGACATCACCGGCAACAACGTCGCCTATGGGCACAAACCCACCGTCGCTGGACCAGACAGGACTGGCAAAAATTGCTCTCTCAAGTCGCGGTTTTGTCTCACCAGGGGTGATGGTCGGATTCGCATTTATCGTCGAAGGAATGAGCGTTACACCGAGACCTGTACTCTGGAGCGGGATCGATTTGGAGGTGGAGGGTCCGTCATGGTCTGGGGTGGTATGTCACAGCATCATCGGACTGAGCTTGTTGTCATTGCAGGCATTCTCAACGTTGTGCGTTAAAGGGAAGACATCCTCCTCCCTCATGTGGTACCCTTGCTGCAGGCTCATCCTGACATGACCCTCCAGCATGACACAGCCACCAGCCATACTGCTCATTCTGTGCGTGGTTTCCTGCCAGACAGGAATGTTAGTGTTCTGCCATGGCCAGCGAAGAGCCCGGATCTCAATCCCATTGAGCACGTCTAGGACCTGTTGGATCGGAGGGTGAGGGCTAGGGCCATTCCACCCCAGAAATTTCCGGGAACTTGCAGGTTCCTTGGTGGAAGAGTGGGGTAACATCTCCCAGCAAGAACTGGCAAATCTGGTGCAGTCCATGAGGAGGAGATGCACTGCAGTACTTAATGCAGCTGGTGGATACAGATACTGACTGTTACTTTTGATTTTGACCCCTCCCCCCCTTTGTTCAGGGACACATTATTCAATTTCTGTTTAATCACATCTGTGGAACTTGTTCAGTTTATGTCTCAGTTGTTGAATCTTGTTATGTTCATACAAATATTTACACATGTTAAGTTTGCTGTGAATAAACGCAGTTGACAGTGAGAGGATGTGTCTTTTTTTGCTGAGTTTATTACTGTCCATGTTCAATTAGTGTTTGAAGCTTATCCCACAGTCACCACAGCGAAATGGTTTCTCTCCGGTACCTTTATGAGTATGCATATGCGCAGGTAGGTTTTCCTTGAGTATGAAGCTTTTCCCGCAGTCACCACAGTTAAATGTTTTTTCTCCTGTGTGTGTCAGTAAATATACAGCTAGGTTTCCCTTCTTGTTGAAACTTTTCCCACAGTCATCACAGCTAAATGGCTTCTCTCCTGTGTGAATCAGAGTATGTTTGGTTAGGTCTCTACCTTATGCTTGAAGCTTTTCCCACAGTTACCACAGCTACATGGTTTCTCTCCTGTATGAGCCCATATATGCCTGTTAAGGCTAACCTTCTGTCTGAAACTTTTCCCGCAGTCACCACAAACAAATTATTTCTCCCCTGTGTGAGTCAGTACATGCCTGTTAAGAGAAACCTTTTGATTGAAGCTTGTCCCACAGTCACCACAGCTAAATGGTTAATCTCCTGTATGAGTCTTTATATGCTAATTTAAGGTCCCCTTGCGATTGAAGCTCTTCTCGCAGTAACCACAGCTAAAGGGTTTCTCTCCTGTATGAGTCTGTATGTGCCTGTTCAAGGTCCCCTTGCAATTCCATTTTTTTCCCAGTGTGAGTAAAAAAAAAAAGTGGTGCTGGGTTTCTTCAATGGTGTGTTGGGATCCAATTGGGCTGATCTGTGGCTAGAGGCATTGTCTTGATTATCTGGAGGGTCACAGGGATTGTCAAGGTGGGTCACAGTGACAAAAGGTTTGAGATTCACTGGTTTAGAGTCACTCTCTCTTTACTCCACCATTTGGAGAAGAGTCAAGGACTGAAGTTGATCCTCCTGATCATTTTTCACACAGGGGGGAGTGAATATGAACTCTATGACGTCAGCCTTGAGTCCCTGAAGCTGCCCTACATCCTGACTGGTCCTGGGGGGAGTCCTCTTCCTCAGAGACAGTGAGTGAGAACTGGCGGGGTCTATTCTACATCGTTTTATTTCGGGTGTGATCCGCAGCAGTCTCCCTAGCTGGTCATCCTCCTCTTTAAATTGGGAAATCTCCTTGTAACTCGCTACCACTTTCTCTATTACTCCCAAAATCTCTACTGCAGCCACTGTTAAACGCTCACTAGCAAACACACTCAAAGACTGTACTTTGGCCATTTTCAGAGGACTGATTGGTCGGCATTCAATTCAAAACAAACTCGCCTCGACTTCCAGAATTGTTTGCATTGCCTTCCTCCTTTGTGTTTTCAGCGGGTGGCGAGCCCAGAAATAGATAACAGCGCCGCCCGCTGGATGGTGTTTTGATCTGGGATAGATACAAAAGCAAATTTGAAGGGTTTTATTGTGAGTGTGATGTAAACGGAATCAATATAATAATGTATTTCCAGTATATAGTAATAGTTCAGATGAATGACGAGGCTGTACAGCTACCGTTGAAATACAAACAATTATATTGGGTATAAAATAACAGAGAGAAGATGCTACTGTGTCATTCTGTATTCACTATGTTACAACTTGATGTTAGATGGTTCCTCACCCTGAAAGTAGTCTATGGGCCAAGAGAAACTGTAATTTATGGTTCAGTTGATTTTAAACAGTCACTACAAACTTCAGCTAACATTAGCAGTGGTGTAAAGCACTTAAGTAGTACTTTCAAGTATTTTTACTTAAGTAGTTTTTGGGGGTCTTTGTACCTTACTTTACTATTTATATATTGCCAATTTTACCTTTAACTTCACTACATTCCCAAATAAAATTATTTCTCCATACATTGTCCCTGAGACCCAAAGGTACGCGTTACATTTTGAATGCTTAGCAGGACAGGCAAATGGTCTAATTCACACATTTATCAAGAGAACATCCCTTGTCATCCCTACTTGAGTCTGGCGGACTCACTAAACACATGCTAAACACATCACTAAACACATGCTTATTGCTATCCGCAAATAAAATAAAAACAAGTAAATAATGCAGTCTAGTTTGCTTTCGTCCCAACAACGAATATTCAACATCAAAACAAACTCGCCTCCACTGATGTATGCTCGCCTCCAAATATATTTCTGCGTTGTCGTGTTCTGTTGTGTTTTTCATCGGACGGCGAGCCTCTAGCTGGATGGAGTTGTAGCAAAGAGTGCCGTTGTAAATTGGTGGTCGGGCACATCATTCTGTAAACTTAAGCAGATCTTGCGGTGTTTTTTTTTATACTTCTCTACAGTCTAAATGTATTATTAATATAGATTATAGGGATTTATTGTGTTTTTATGTGTCTGTGCGTGGCAAACTTTCAGCTCAGATGATAAGGGTAGGTTCTATTGATTCACAAAGGGGCCTGTTTGTTTATCATATAATTAGAGCTTGTAACAGTTTGAACATTTACAGATTTCCATGACACTAGTGTGAGTGAATACTGTAAGTCATTAGGCAATTTGATTAAATTGAAATAAACTTGATCTGTTCAAAATGCAACTTTTAGGCAAAACACTGACATTATTGCAACGTAACGTTAGTTAAAACCATCCGAGAGCCTAAATAGTACCTTATTCAATAAGGGTGCCATTGCCTGTACATTTTGTCAAAAATATTGTACACAATTACACTCACTTTGAAATACTATTTACATGTGTGTGTGTGCATTTGAGGAAAAACATAACAGTATTGATGAGGGCTCTTGTGCGAGTAGCACTACAATTTTATATCATTCCGCCTCCTTGAACAGGGAATATAATGGCTGACACTGGGCCGATAAGTGTACATTGACTGAGGGGATTCATCAACAACACCGAAACGACTTATTTGTATTTATTGAGACACAGTCTTCTCCTGGCTCTTAGAATGAGCCGTTGACCATAAAGTGTTACGATAATTTCTCAAAAACTCACTGAGGTAATTCATTTCTTTCCACTACTTT
>NC_092124.1:4919661-5104237 GCF_045679555.1 Salvelinus alpinus | reverse complement strand
GAGAAAGAATGGGGTGTCAGCTATGACATGATACCTTAAGTTTGAAAAAATTGTTATTTAACTACAGTAAGTGAAGTGGATTTACAGCCGGTAACAGAATTATGGTAACGGAATTACATCATGGGTCCCTGATCTGTACTACACAGAAATGCATAATTATGTATATGCATGTCATTCTCTTCATGGTCTTGTATCCTCAATAGGTGCACAAAGATATGCAATATCCTCATTTGTATAATTGGGTATTATTCTACACACTGGATATTATATAATGAGCGCTTACCCCAAACAAGACCAAATTTGGTTGGTCCGGACCAGACCAAATCTGAACCAATCATAAACATCTATCTTTCACAAGTTTGTACATCAAAGTTCAGCACAGTAGAGTTTATTAGAATACAGTAGAGTACCGTACAGCACAGCACAGAACTTTAGAGTAAGTTCAGTACAGTAGAGTAGAGTTCACTGCAGTGGAATACAGTAGAGTACAGTACAGTAGATTATAGTGTACTCTACTATAGTGTGCTCTACTGTGTGCTGTACTGAACTGGACTCTACTGTACAGTAATGTACTATACTGAATTATACATTCTTTACTTTACTCTATTGTGCTGTACTGTGATGTACTGTACAAATTTGTGAACCCAACTGTGGTTTGTGATTACTATGATTTCCCATTGTATCCAATCAATTGCAGAAATGTCACGTTTTAATCACTTACAAATTCATAAACAAAATTGATATCAATAAAACCATTATACCTAATTGGTAGGTCTATCTTTACTTGTTACTTCTGTGAACTTTCATTATCCTCCCTCATGAGGGAGAGAAATTTGAAAATATCTTAAAGATATGTGGGTTTTTGGTAACGTAATTTCAAGGCAGTTTCTTAAACTTACAGAAGGCAGAAACATTTCTCCACAACTAAATATACTGTAAGTGTTGATATTAGTAGGCAGGTGCCTTTACTTCAACAGTATCGTGTTTTGATGTATTTATAATATCTTTTGCGAAGATTTGTTTTCTAAAATCCGGTTTCCATCTGTTTGCCCTGAAATCAAAGCCTTTGCTTATTCCCCCAAAATTCTGGATGGAAAATGTTTGAAAGATTTATATATGCCTTCACATGTTGGTGGTCATGGGTCCTTCTACATGGAAATTACCAACAGCCCTTCAGCAAAAAGGCCAATGGCAATGAAAGAAGCAATACCCAAATGCATGTGACGCTGTCCTAATATGAAAACCGCATAAAAACCGATGTTAATGATAATAATGCCAATATCTATGTTAAACATGTTAATGCACCGACTATTCTATTGGATATTATGAAACACTGTTTGTTTACTGGCATAAAGAAAGATCCTTATACAATATATTTAGAAGTAACAAATCAGTGTATCACAATTCTGGGCTCTGTCACAAGTGACTCGGAAGCGTATGGGGTTATCGTAAGAGCTCACTCTAACTAGAGAGCGCAACTTTGGTGTGTCTTGAGATGTCATCTTAACATAAATCATCCATTTCTAGGAAGCAATTGTTATAAAACATTAACATCAGCTGCATAAGAGGCCTTGAGTCAAGAAAAAAGGGCTAAATTGCCACAAGAGAACCTAAATAAATGTTAGTACAATAACGTGAATTATGGATTTCCCTTGGGAACGAGCCACTGGGATAAAGAAGTACCAACTATTTTCACAGATGTATTTGGAAGGCAGTTAAGATTCCGTGGATCCACAGAAACTGACAGACTGTTGGCAGTTGACTGCTCTTATTGGCAGTAAGCAGTGGAGAGCTGTGGTCACTGCACACACACACACACACACACACAAAATGGTTCTATATAATGCTAAATAAGGCTTATTTGGCTCGTAACCATAGTGGAACCCTTTTTGATGCAATATAGAACCGTTTTAAAGGTTCTACAAGGAACCATGCTCATAAGGTTCTAAATGAACGTGTACGATGCTATAAAGACCCATTTCCTGAGGTTCCATAAAGAACCTTTTTATGGTTCTTTACAGAATCTTTATGGAGAATGGTTTTATAAAGAACCTTTCTCAATCTCAAAGGTTCTTTGTATGCTGAACAAAATTATAAATGCAACAATTTCAACGTTTTTACTGAGTTATAAGGAAATCAGTCAATTGAAATAAATGAATGATGCCCTAATCTATGGATTTCACATGACTGGGCAGGGGTTCAACCATGGGTGTGCCTGGGAGGGCATAGACCCACCCACTGGGGAGCCTGGCCCAGACAATCAGAAATAGTTTTTCCCCAACACCCATTTTAGAGAAATATGTTTTCTGGAAAATTTTGGGGATCTTTTATTTCAGCTCATGAAAGATGGGACCAGCACTTTACATGCTACCATAAAAAAATTCTAATATGTAGGACAGACACTTCAGAACAATTTTCCCTTTTATTTATTTTTTGGGGGACTATGTTGTTCCATGTAGGGAATATGTTATTCCATGCATTTGTATGGGCTAATAGCAGTAAGGCCAAATTAAATTTATCAAATATTTGTTTTAATATTTTTATCATACTTCAAGAATTCTTAAAATTAGGAATAAAATAGAATTACAATTGTCATTGTTTCTTCTTAAAACAACTCCATGTAGCTTAGTATAAATAGTCATAGAAATACTTAGAAAGAATAAGATGAAGCTCCGATAAAATAGCTGATATGCGTTTCTCTAAATTGCAATGGACAACCTTTGGTAGGTAGACTACAGTACAGCAAAGCCAAGTCAGCCTATGCTCATGGTTCTCACAGGGTAAGTGGAATGATAGGCTACAATGACTTTGCTCATGATCATGCACGCCGCAAATGACTTATATTAAGTTCCTTGAATTTTCTATTGCGGTTCCATTTCGTTATATAGATAGACACTTGTGGTTTCTAGCTAACGTGACACCAATCAAAACAGTGGATCGTGTAGTGAAGCAAAACTTTGGTCAAAACCATTTATCTTGGGGCGACAGGGGGGAGCAATTTTTCAATTTATAAAATATTCATATATATATTTATTTTAACACAGACTAGCTAAAAAATAAGTGAAAATTGACAAATTATCCAATGTATAATTGTCTGGTACAAAAACACACATTTGCATTCCCTATTATAATTTGCATCATGGCCCAAGCGGACACAAGGCAGTCGCGAAGAGGAATATCTTTGCAGCTGTTTCTGATTAATTAACAATGCCATGCTGGTGGGTGGTAACATTCAAATAATACCCAACCCTGAAACAAAATTTCGGCTGAAAATAATTTGCATGTCATGTCATAGGACAATACTCTGCATTTACACGGATTTGCATGAAGTGGGCAGTTTGGATGTGTCACTTTAAGCCCAAATATATCATACTTTGACTAAAATGATGACTTATTGACTTAAATCGTGCAAAATTATGGGTAAGCTCTTGCCATCGTCTTTCAGCTCGAAAAAGTGGATTTCTACTGGTGTGGGCGTTTATGTATACGGTGGTCAGATTAGGACAGCATCACGTCCTTGGAAGTTGTTTACGTCCTAATATGGACACCATATTAACGTTACTTCTAGGATTCCACTGTGATTGGTGCTAACTATTATTTTCCATGATAGCATCTAAATTATTGCAAAGTTTATTAAGATATTCAAATAAAATGTTATTTGATCGAAATCTACAGGAGCCCCTGATGAGAGTAACGCAAAATGGCAAAATCTCAAGCCTTCAGCAGCCAATGAAGACGACCAGTTAAACATTTTCAATTATCAGAGATTTAGATTGAACAACAGCTATGTCCGGTGTAGATGGCACCAGTGAAATGACAGTGATCGGAAAATGTAAAATAAACATTTTCTTTGATGTAAACGCCTAGATTCTAGTCCGTAGCTCTTTTTTTTTTTCACAAGCACAGTCTATCTCAGACACATGAAATATTCTCTTCCCTCAATCCATTTATTTTACACTTCATGTCAGATAGAAGAGTGTCAAACCAATTTGATCAAACATATGCCCCGATTTAGAAACATATCAGGTGAGGGGCGTCAGATGTGCAAGACGCAGCAATGATAGTGAGACTCACACACATTGAGAGTGTTCCGTAACGTTCCTTTTGCACTTGAAAACCCTTTCAGATAATTCACACTGTGCCATGGAGTTTCCAAAGGCATCGAAGGATTCAGATAGACATGGAATAGCACTGCTACAAATTGGGTTCTTCTTGTTATACTTGGAACGTCACATTGCAGAGTTTAAACCTTAGCATATAGTACCTTTGATACCCTGTCTCACATGGTCAAATAAGATAAGGGAAGGATTTTGGGTGATAAAAATTCCAGTTACACTCCACTCACAGGTAGCTGTTTCCTGAATTCAGAACGTGTGTGCGTGGGTAGACACTGCATAAACAGACGTGGCATTGGCGTGGTATTTGAAATATGACAACTAGTTAAAATAGAAAAATTTAAACACCCATCATTGAGCCGTGTGACTCATTCCAACTGAAATATACCCATAACATTCCATTCATTAGTTTCATCCATCATTAGCCTTATTATATCATTAACAAATTCGGCACATATGTGTCAGGGACTTTCGGTCGCATTAAAAACTGCTCATGGTATTATTATATTATCTCATTACCCAAAATGAATTTGGTGCCCAAGGCAAAAGGACACATTTACAATTAATTAAGCATGGGAGGTTTTCAGTGTCGGGCACCATATGGCCTGTGCCAGTTAACTGTCCTTTCGCTAGGGATTATTACAGTTTGGCTAATGGCGTCAGGCATTGGTTATTGAATGGATAAAAATCCTCAAGCCTTCCTGATACTACCGTACGTGTCGTAACGAATGGGGTCCTAGGCATTCTAGCCCTCAGATATACCTGACAAATTAAATACATGTGTGGTTAAAGCTTTTGAGGTGGCAGGTAGCCTAGTGGTCAGAGCGTTGGGCCAGTAACTGAAAGGTTGCTAGACCGAATCCCTGAGCTGACAAGGTGAAAATCTGTCATTCTACCCATGAACAAGGCAGTTAACCAACTGTTCCTAGGCCGTCATTGTAAATAAGAATTTGTTCTTAACTGACTTGCCTAGTTAAATCAAGGTTAAATATACTTTTTTAAAGCTTAGTAATGAGCAATATGCAGTCAGTTATTAGATTCAGACATATAGTACCGTGTCGGACACCACTTTGCCTATCAGCTAAACACAAGAAGAAGTGGCTCCAGTGGGCATACGATCAACAACACTGGACAATTGAATCCAAGCAGCATGAATCCATGGCCCCATCCTGCCTTGTGTCAACGATACAGGCTGGTGGTGTAATCGTGTGGGGAATGTTTTTCTGGCACAAATAAGGTCCCTTGATACCAATTGAGCAACATTTGAACGCCACACGTTATAGAACCCATACTCCGAAGAATTCAGGCTGTTCTGGGGGCAAAGGGGGGTTCGACCAAATACTAGATGTGTGTAGCTAATAAACTGGCCACTGAGAGTACGTACATTTGTAAAGATGGGTGGATGGATGGATGGAAGGATCTTCAGGACATATGTGTCTCATGCCACATTTTAATTCAGTCATAAACACTTGCAGATAATGACATAAGAAGAGCTGTTGCAGGTACACACAATCACAAACATGAAATGAAACTAGCTCTAGTCGCATGCAGCTTCACTTTAAACTAACTGAATAATTCCAGTTTAAATGTGACATCTGGAACTCAACTCACCTTATTAATTTAAATTCAGCACTCGGCATTAGCTAAAACAACACAATATCTATCAGATGAATCTACCATATGTTTTCTGCCATGGTTTTATTTATATATTATATCTAATAAATTGTGTTTACTGAAACAAATAATGGTCCATAAATATGATCTATATCAATCATCATTCTGCTGTACCTATCATAGGCCCCTGGCTTTCCTGTTTCTTTAAATAGCCCCATCCGTTTATATATATATATATATATATATATATATATGTTTATACACTACCATTCAAAAGTTTGGGGTCACTTAGAAATGTCCTTGTTTTTGAAAGAAAAGCACTTTTTTTTGTCCATTAAAATGACATCAAATTGATCAGAAATACAGTGTAGACATTGTTAATTTTGTAAATGACTATATACATAGGTGTACAGAAGCCCATTATCAGCCCATTATCAGCAACCATCACTCCTGTGTTCCAATGGCACGTTGTGTTAGCTAATCCATATTTATCATTTTAAACGGCTAATTGATCATTAGAAAACCCTTTTTTAGCACAGCTGAAAACTGTCTTTCTGATTAAAGAAGCAATAAAACTGTCCTTCTTTAGACTAGTTGAGTATCTGGAGCATCAGCATTTGTGGGTTCGATTACAGGCTCAAAATGGCCAGAAACAAAGCCCTTTCTTCTGAAACTCGTCTATTCTTGTTCTGATAAATGAAGAATATTCCATGCAAAAAATTGCCAAGAAACTGAAGATATCGTACAACGCCGTGTACAATTTGATTTCCAAATTGTACGTTTTTCCCGCGATTGTATTTTGAAATCTGCAAAAGGCAAACCTACAGCCACAATCAACCATAGAAGTCGAATCCATAGATGGCAGTTCCCATTCAAATCAGCACCTGCAGCCATTGCTAGAGTACCCATGAGATTAAGAGTCAAATTGCTAGGGTAAGAGGTTCCAAAACCCTTCTATGGATTATATGTCTATAGCCACAACGCAACGAGCTGTATATTTGGCGCACATGCTGCCCAAACTGCGCCCTTCCTGAATGTAGGCATACCGGTATTTGCCAAATTAAAGGAAACACTTGAGCAAATTAGGGATACAAAGTATATGTTATGGTGTGGGGTACATTTTCATTTTCTGGCAGCTCCTGGTGGCCTAACACCCTTTTATGTTGGTTTTTCCTCTATAGTGGCAGTTACCTGTTGAGAGCGGGCTTCTGTGGTTGGATAAAAAAATATATAATAATAAAAAATATATATGTTGGCCTCTTGGGCCCCCTTATAGGCTTGGGCCCAGCCCTTGACTCTAAACATTCCCATGTATTTATTACGTTTTTTTAAAAACAATAATTATTTATTAATCAGTTACCCAATGAAGACAGTGTCCCCCTCCCCCCATCTGTCGACATTGTCTACAGGCTGTCTACACTCATTGAGAGCGGGCTCCTGAGTCTTCCTGTGGTTGGCGGTTGCAGTAAAAAAAAAGTACAAAATATATGTGTTTCCTTATTTAATTTTTATTATAATTTTTTGCTGCCTCTTGGCACACACACACATTGCACACGCACACACACATACATTTAGCTGTGTCCTTTGTTTTGGTCACAGTCACTGCATGTGTGCCCTCTAAGGCATTATAATCTGACCAAACTAAATGAATCTCCTGTCCAAAGACTGAGACCTCTGGCTTTAGGGGAGTGTTGAGCTGCATCCCAAAACAGCTCCGTGGACTTCAAGCTGCAGGCCAGCTTTACCCAGACAGGCAGGGAGTCCGATAGCTAGGCAGACAGTCAGACAGAAAGGCAGGAAGGTGATATATACCTTCGGGTCAGAGAGTTATGAAACATTAGACAGACACACAGACTGGCAACCGGGCAGGCATACAGACAGGCAGGCTGGAAGGTAGAGAAGCAGACAGACAGACTGAAAGGGTGGTCAGATAGTTCAATTTTTTTTTAGAAGGAGCAGCTTTAATCCAGCCATCTGGTCTGTTCTACCTGCAGTGGGACTCCACAGTGACTCATACATCACGCCTCCTCCCAGGCTGTGTCACAGTAAAGAGACCACAGTGTCTCTCCTGGACAGCAGGTATTGTGACTGCTCCACTGCAGTCTAATCAGCTAATGGCTAAGTTTTAACAGGGGAGTCCACTGCAGTACAGAGGCGAAGATAAGAAACTCTGGCTAACATGTTTGATCTTGAAGACAAAGACACTCATTTTGTAAGTCTCATGTTGGGGTTTGAGGAGAGACAGTGAAATAGAGATCTCTCCTGAAAGACAGCTCTGCGCTGGTGTCTTCTGGTATGGCAAGGTAGCGTTGCTCTAATGTTTGAGAAATGGGTGTGATTCGTGATGGTGACTCAGCGTGCGTGTGTTCTGGGGTGTCTTGTGGGCTTGTTGTTCCGGTTCCAGCAGTAACACATGGAACACAGGCAGAACCCAGGCAGAGGAAGGCTGAGACACAACGGGGAGAAGAACCCATCTGCTAGATCCGACTCATCACAATGGGAGTGGATCTGAGATCCAGCCAACCCGCTGTGGCTTCAGGCCTCAGGACATCTCGGCTCCAATCAGCATTACCCATTCCAATCATGGATTCATGGGCAGTGAGGTGCAATAGGAGAGGAGTTTCTGACATGTAAATAAGGACATGGCACATCAAACGTATTTATTTACCCGCTATGTGCTTATTGTTTAAAAGCCCACCTGGCTTTCACCTTATGTCACGGTGAAGAAAGAGCTATACAGATCTCATTGCCACATGTAGCTCCTCACGTGGGGACAAAACGGGAACGTTAATGATTCCCCGGTCAGACGCTAGTCACAAAGAGCAGACTACGAGACTAGATGTGTCACAAATGGCACCCTAATCCTTACGTAGTGCACTACTTTGGACCAAAGTGCTAAAGGGTATAGATGGGGTGCCACTTGGGACGCACCGACGAGACTATATGATTAACGGTCAGCAGTCATTTTCACGAGGTAGTCATCTATCACCTGGTTACCTTGTGGCTGTGAGTGTGTTCTGAGGTTCTTTTGTGCGCTCTGATTATGAATTGGACCCACGTGTGGACACACACATGCACCAGCGCAAACATGCACAAACACATACGCACACACACATACTGTATGTATAAAAGCAGTCGCACACGACATTGGCTTACCAAATGATGAATAAATGAACGTTTCATCAAACCCCCAAAAAGGGCTGTTCAAACTGTGAATGCGCTGCCTTTCACTGACAAACAACATGATCCACCATGTCCTCTCTTCTGTGTTCAATGGCAATTCACATGTCGTTTTCCTGATGTTACTAAGAAAGACATAACTGAGTGCATGGCGATGGGCAATTAAATACACATCTAAGGCAGACATCAATGACTCATGACAGCACGCAATATCAAAAAGGAATCCGATTTTCTTAGCTGGTAGGCCCTTAGACATCTGTTGCAAAATTCAAGATTTAACAGTGTGAGGTGTGCGTCTACTAGACGGCATGACAGCACAATGGTGTCTTTTCCTAGAATGCATTAATATGTATCAAAAACATGAAAGATATCCAGTACAGTAGATACAATTTCCCTACCCTGTAGATTGAGCCCGTTGTGTCTGTCTGTCTGCCTGCCTGACTGTATGCCTGTCTGTCTGTATGCCTGCCTGCCCGTCTGTCTGACTGTCTGTATGCCTGTCTGTCTGTCTGTCTGTCTGTTTGCCTGTCTGTCTGCCTGCTTAACGTTATTAACACAGGTGTGAACAAGGCCTAACAGATCAATGCAAAGTGTGTCAATTCAAGCCTTACTTCTCCGTCTTCATTTGGGGCCACTGCAGCCTTTCATTAGGAAGTAAATAGCACATTGATCCCAGACAAAGTCTCAGAACAACAGAATGGTAATGAATGAGGGGATTGAGGAAGAGGAAATGCCGTGATTGGAGAGGAGAAAATAAACGAAGAGAGTAATGGAGCTGTACTTGTCCAGACTGTCAGATCACTGATGGGGGCTTTCTGGTGACTCTGCATCTCAATATAGAGTATATACATCAGCAACGGCTAGTTCGGCACAGAGAGAAGGACCATGTATGTTACAGGAGATTCAGTAGGTCAGCACTCCTGCATTGTACCAGACCCTAAGGGGGACTGAACCCAACATCATACTGGGACTAGTACTTGTTGCAGTGCAACAGGACCCTATCATACTGGTTTCAGAAAACCTGGAGTTTATCAACTGGAGTTTCTCTAGACCATTCATGTGATGGTTGTATGTGGCCCTGATTTACAGCCCTGATGACCAGCAACTAGCATTCCATAGTATGTAACTAGCGTTCCATAGTGAGTTCTTTATGTTAGACTGTATGAGACTCTTTGTTGTACTTCATTACATTGATCCTTGTAGAGACTGTGAGTTGGTTTTCATATTATTGTTGTGTAGAGAGGAGAGGAGAAGAAGGAGATTAAAAGGAGCATATATTTACTCAGTCACACAAGGACAGGGTAAGGACAGTAGTTAGTGAGTGAAATCATGTTAAGATTACTACATTACAGAAGATGGACTGGGAAAATGCGTTGTTTTCTCACAACATACACCCACAGATTTGGAGATACACAAGCGCACTAACCACATAACGCCCCCCATGCATGCGTGGCATTTGGTGGTGTCTGATTTTTGGAGTAGCGGTAACCTTTTGGCAGACAGAGCGGTCTTCTGGTCAGGCTCCGTAAACGGGCACATGAAAACATGGCTCACCCGGGATACGTTATCAGAGTCGGTACAGCCACCTGGTTTCTTCACACATCGCACCGACAGAAACAAGCATCTCGCTGGTAAGAAGAAGGGCGGGGGTGTATGCCTTATTATTAACGAGTCGTGGTGTGATCATAACAACATACAGGAACTCAAGTCCTTTTGTTCACCTGACCTAGAATTCCTTACAATAAAATGCCGTCCGCATTATCTACCAAGAGAATTCTCTTCGATTATATGTTTTATACTCTATGTAAACTGGAAACCACATATCCTGAGGCTGCATTTATTGTAGCTGGGGATTTTAACAAAGCTAATCTGAAAAACAAGGCCCCCCAAATTTCAACCTCAGGAGGCTGAAGAAATTCGGCTTGTCACCAAAAGCACTCACAAACTTCTACAGATGCACAATCGAGAGCATCCTGTCGGGCTGTATCACTGCCTGGTACGGCAACTGCTCCGCCCACAACCATAAAGCTCTCCAGAGGGTAGTGAGGTCTGAACAACGCATCACCGGGGGCAAACTACCTGCCCTCCAGGACACCTACACCACCCGATGTCACATGAAGGCCAAAAAGATAATCAAGGACAACAACCACCCGAGCCACTGCCTGTTCACCCCGCTATCATCCAGAAGGCGAGGTCAGTACAGGTGCATCAAAGCTGGGATGAGAGACTGAAAATCAACTTCTATCTCAAGGCCATCAGACTGTTAAACAGCCATCATTAACATTGAGTGGTTGGTGCCAACATACTGACTCAAATCTCTAGCCACTTTAATAATAAAAAATGGAATGTAATAAATGTGTCACTAGTCACTTTGAACATTGCCACTTTATATAATGTTTACATACCCTACACTCATCTCATATGTATATACTGTACTCTGTACCATCTACTGCATCTTGCCTATGCCGCACGGCCATTGTTCATCCATATGTTTATATGTACATACTCTTATTCATTCCTTTACACTTGTGGGTAAAAGGCAGTTGTTGTGAAATTGTTAGATTACGTGTTAGATATTACTGCACGGTCGGAACTAGAAGCACAAGCATTTCGCTACACTCGCATTAACATCTGCTAACCATGTGTATGTGACCAATAAAATTTGATTTGATTTGACATGAAGCATTTCTAGACTCACAAACAGTAATGTTCAGCAAGGGGGGCGATAGCAGAGATTTTTCTGTAGTTGTCTTTCCATTTGAGGTATGCAAAGGGGAATAACTTTGAAAACCTTATCACTACTGTAAGCTAAATTAAAAGAAAACCAACTGCATATTTAAATAATAGTTAGGCCTACATCAAATCAAATTTATTTATACAGCCCTTCTTACATCAGCTGATAGCTCAAAGTGCTGTACAGAAACCCAGCCTAAAACCCCAAACAGCAAGCAATGCAGGTGTAGAAGCACTTTCATTACATGTAATGAAAGTTTAGGTTTAGGTTTGATTTACATTACTTTATTTTGTGTCTGCCAGCAGGCTGCAGGTTACTGCACTAGCAGCTCGCTAGCTAGCTGGCTAAAAACAGCAAGCATTTGAAATAATATGATTATTTTGCCCCGGTAAATATTCGTATAGTTTACTCACCAGTGTAACCTACAACTTTATCCCAATTTGATATGCTGCTTCAATATCAGCTAAAAACAGAATGTTATCTTATCACGGAAAAGGGCTCATGGCCACCAGCCGTTTTACTGTGTAGCAGTAATTATTACTTCTCAACAAAATATATTGTTAGGGGGATTCTAATAAGATTCCAATAAGTCTACAATGTTGTTTGGTTTGTTGCTTGAACAGTCGCTGAGATTATATTTGGTTATCAATGCAGAATAGGCTACTCTGATGCATAGCCTATAGATCAGATCAACCAAGCGACAACACTACCCCCAAGGATCCGCCAAGGAATGATACGGCGAGTCTGAATTTTCAGGTAGCACAAAAGTATGTTGAATGCCGGAGCGTATTACAAGGAGCCGCCCCTTTTGTGACGAAAAGCGCCAAGGCAACATTGCGCTCCGTACCTACTGTCCCTGTAGAGTGTGTAGACTCCTTCGCCTAAGCTGCCATTACATTGCTAACCCACAGCTTTTATCACAACACTATGAACAAGTGTCAAGCTGGTGCGCCGTCAACGCACCGCGGGGAAAAACCCAACAGTGTGATGGTCTTTTCAACAGGACATCACACTGTGAGCAAATCATTTGGAGTAATTGCAGTCACATGCTCCGGTGGGCCCTGGGGATATAACCGTCACAAATACATTCCGACGGATCAGTCGAGAAAATAAATAAGCTTCAACGGTAAGCATTTGTACTCAGTCGTGATTGAATGAGGATCCGCAGAGCCCATACTGTACATGTTGATACACACACGTGCGCACGTGTACATACAAGCACGCACGCATGCACACACACGTATAGAGACGTCATTGAAAATAAATGCTCTTTCTTCAATTATTCCATTTGTTTACTTCCTGATTTAGCTGCCTTTTAATTATAATTGAGCCCAACCCTGACACACACACACACACCAAGTTCACCAACTAAGGGAATTTAAACAAGTTGGCTTCAATACATCCCCAGGGCCTCAATACGATACGAATGGTGAACAACTCCAGTCCTCAAGGGCTGCAGTGTCGGCTTGTTTTTGCTCTTGCCGGTTATTGACTGATTCAGACCTGGGCAAAAGCTTGTGTGCACTCTCTGTGCAATCAGTGACATTAACAAATCAATTAAGTGCCTGAGGGAAGAGACAATCAACAGGACAGATGCCCCTCAAGGCCTGGAGTTGTGGATTTCCTGTCTTAGGACATGCCATGTTTAAATGCCAAACAAAGCTTTTTTTCTTCAGACAATGAGATAAGAATGCCTTTTCTGAAGCATGTATCTCTCGTGTTGCTTTAGGGCAATTCCCCGGTGACGAGTGCTGCGGAGACAAAGATTTCTAACTTTAAAATGTTTGTCAAACAAAAGCCAATGATTGCAAAGACAGACAAACCATACAACTCTATGCACAGTGATTACCTTGAACAATTTCCACAAAACTTTTTACAAAACCACATTTACTTACATTTAGAACTGTTTACATTTATTTACATTTAGAACTGTCAGATGCAAAGTTTGGTAACAGAATGACGGTGTCTGCGGTTTATGCCGTCATTCTGTTAAGGTAACATAGCACTGCATTTTCTTATTAATGTGTTTTGTAAGATGTTCAGTGGAAATGGCCCTTTATCAAACTTCTCGCATAGATAAACCGGTACATGCTGTTTTCCTGCTTCTCATCCTTACAGACCTGACTGTAAGGAGCGCTAGGAGTGCAGTGCCCTTACCACCACTCCACATCGCTGAACATACCGCCGGAGTCCCTACGGAAATGTCACGGAGAGAAAAGTGAGGAGGCGCATCACACATCAACTGGAAGAAATCGATATGGCCCTGGCATGTCCTCCCTACGGGGGGCCCTGAGGTTCCGCCTAGGTTACACACATAGCAACCTTCCACCGCTAAATAGAGATCGTCAAGGATTCAGTTTCAACGCAACAAACTGTCAACTATGTTGTACGTAGGTGAACTTTAGACCCCGTAGCACCACTCACTATCCATAAGTAGATAATGAACTGTGGCAGGCTGGTTTATCTCTGGATGTATATGGTGAGGAATATGTACGGAGATGTGCAGAAGAAGAATTAGTAACACTGTGTAAGAGTAAGTACATTAGTAACTAACCGATTAAATGATAGCTGTTGATATTGCTTTTATCCAGCTAACAAGACATGGTCCAAGAATGTAAACGGGAACTTATCTTCTGTTCCCCTTGTGCCTGAGAAGAACATACTCAGGAAAAAAAAGATTATGGCCCATGGGACGCTTGTAAAAAAAACACAGTGTGTTCCGCAAACATTCTAGAAATTATCACACTTTTGCCTATTGCCTCAACCAGCTGGGATAGTCCAATCAAAATACAAATAACATGATGTGCCACTTACCTTGACTGTAGTCAAGTAACGAAGACGTATCTTTCTAATAAGTAAGGTAAACATATATCCAAAAACTCTCTGTGAATAAACTACATACTGTAGGTAAGTGGAAAATCCTGCTAATTTCTATTTCGAGTGGACTATCCCTTTAAACCTACTCGGTTTGCGCAACTTGCACCACCAACAACACATGGTC
Source organism: Salvelinus alpinus (assembly GCF_045679555.1). NCBI lineage: Eukaryota > Metazoa > Chordata > Actinopteri > Salmoniformes > Salmonidae > Salvelinus > Salvelinus alpinus. The sequence goes on along the minus strand of NC_092124.1, from coordinate 5,089,593 downwards.
AGATATACAAGCTAAAATTCTCAAGTGTAATACTGCAGCATTAAATCATGTCAGATCCCATCTAGCATGAGTGATACGTGGAAAGCAATGGTCATTGTTCATTCCAGGTCTCTCTTGAAAAATATGTTTTTTTAAGTCTCAACTAGACTAACCTGGTTAAATAAAAGGTTGAATATAAAAAAAAAATGGGGACTGTCCCTTTAACCCACTTAGCTAGCCTTAGCTCGACCCAACAACAACATGCATACAGAGCGAGATACAAGGCTAATATAAGTAATATAGCGTTATTAAATCATATCATATCCCACCCAGTAGGAGCAATAAGTGGTGGGTCCGGGTCATATAGTTATAATTCTATCAATCATCACCCCCAGATCTAAAATGGCATGTTCCACCCACGTTGTGAGCATTTATGCCGTTGTATTCATCCGAGACACACTGAAATTCTTAGCACATGGAGCACAAACTCAAATTTCCTGCACCCCCTGATGCATTCTCCTCAAGAGAATCCCCTTTATTTTTGATACAGAGGAAGAGATGTGTGTTAAAGGAGGAGGTAAGGTAAAAAAATAAAAAATATATACAATATTGCCACCCCTAGCCGCAGGAAATAATTTAAAAGGGCACATTTTGGAATGACCACGTGCAGACTTCTCAATGGATGTGTCACATCAAGCTGTGCTGAATTTGCTGAGCTATGTATCGTGTGGTTTGATGTATGGTGTAACAGCCTCATGGAACTCTCAAGTTAGATGTTCTTAAACTCCAGTTCCAGGTTATTCTAAGCTACTTAATATAATACATGTAAATAAAACAGGGTCAAGAATGATCAATAAGGGGTCTTCTTAACGGTTTTACAGATAAGCTGTGTGCAACACAGGCTGCAGTGTGTTCAGTTGAATCAGGTGTGTTAGTGCTGGGCTGGAACAAAAGCCTGCACACACTAAGACCGGAGTTACCCACCTACACAACGGACCAAAGTGTTTCAGTGATGCTTTGTAGTTGGATGGGAACTTTAAAGTAGTTTTATCCCCTTGTTTTGTCCTCTCTCACATTGAAATCGACAACCCCTCACTTTCTTTCTCTCTCGTTCTTCTTTTCCTGTTTTCAGTCTAAGTCTTAATTTATACTTCCCATAAAACAAAACCTTTTTTTGTGAAATACCAGAGTAATGACTTTCACAGGACAGCTACTCAAAGGACCATGCATGGCTGTACTTGCTCCATAATTCCGAGCTTGAGAAAGTTAGTGAAAAGAGAGAACTGATTGGCTAAGTCAGCATTACATGGCTATTTAGACTCTGAGATTTTGAGGTATCTTACATGACCCTGTCATTCATTACAATCCCATGAGGCCTTTTGCTAATCAGGTCAAGCAATTCCTCTTTAATCTGTGTTGTTAGCAAACACAGTCCGGATTGAGCACGCCTGCACACACACACAGCTCTACCATAGACCATGACATTAGTAGATGGTGGGGTTGGCGGTGGTTACAGGACATTAATGAATGCCTCAACCAGATTCCCGACGGCAGACAGGTTGGGAGACTCCAGATTTTGTGTCAAGGAGATTGGTGCAGCGTGGCTCAATTTCAAGTTTCCTGGTCTCGCCTTCTCTCTCTCTCGGCCCATTAACCTTCTGTTTCTTCCTCTCTCACTCCCTCCCTCCTCTTTGCTTGTCTTCTCTCTGGATCCACCATCTCCTCAGCCTTCTGAATCCAGGAGTCTGGCTGTCTGCTCTTTAAATAAAGCTGACCTCAGTTCAGACGCTGGAGCTCCTACTGTCTAACTCTGCAGAGGAACTGAAGGAGCTCAGTTTACACACACAAAGATGTGTTAATAGTATATGTGTGTGGGTGTTTATAGTGTGTGTGTGTGTGTGTGTGTGTGTGTGTGAGTGAGAGGAAGGGAGTGAGGCAAATTGACTTTCTTGAGAGCACAAGTACATATTTACATATTCACTCCCTCACTTGTGGTTAGGCGGAGGCATGTGGTCCCCTATTACACACACACACACACACACACACACACACACACACACACACACACACACACACACACACACACACACACACACACACACACACACACACACACACACACACACAAATTAACACATATAACCACAAACACACACAGCAACAACAAATCTACTTGTCTCTGACAACGCATTAAAATGCAGACACTGTCAAACTTTCAACAATGCACCATTACAAATTATACAGTGAGGCTGCTTATAATTTGCATTCTAAATTGCCTAACGGGAGATTCAAACCAACAAGCATTTTACAAATGGCTTTCCTAACAGGGGAATAGATGGATCAGGTACTGTAGTGGATGCAAATTATGCATGAAACAAAACACAGAGAGACAATGGGGAGGGAGAAACAAGCAAATGTCAATGTTGAAATGTTAATGGCATGTTAAGCTCTGCTGGGGAATGTGTTCAGCTCAGAAATGCAACAATCAATGTGCCTTCAGCACAGAGGAATGCATCGCATACTCACACACACACACAGAGAGATACATGCAAAATATGTTAAAGGAAGGCCAAGAAGATCATAAAGGACTTCAGTCACATGAGCCACAGACTGTTCACTTGGCTACTGTCTGATGGAGACCGAGAGACCAGAACACAGCTTCTATTACCAGGCCATCAGACTGTTGAACAGCCATTACTAGGAGTCTACCAGGTGATGCCCACTCACTCACACAAAATACAAGCTATCACACACACACACACACACACACACACACACACACACACACACACACACACACAGCCAACACTGCTGTCTCATTTTATAGAGACATTAGATTTACATTTCACACTATGTATTTAAATACTGTATTTTCAATACAAATATTTATTCTACTGTACATTGCATTTTAGTTACATTGCTTATACACACTGCATATGTATTTATATACTGGACTCTTGACATAGCTCACTCTAAGAAGGAATTACATTTTTGAATGAATGAATATAATTACATTTTCCGTGTCAAATCGCCAATTGGAAATCCATCCCTTATGGGATTAATTGACACATAAACAAAGATTACAATAATTCCCTGTGGTAATTAAATGATAATTTAATCTGCATTGCTCATTGCATGAAGAGTGATTTTTTTTTTAAATCAATACATAATAGTAAATAAGGTTATCAAAACATTACATAGAGCAGTACAATAATATACATACATACACACTGTATATATACACATACATACATATAAATAAATATAGAAAAAAAGAAACAGAAGGCATTTGAACCCAGTCTGGCACAAAGAGAAGATTCTTATGGGAGACAAGCCTATACACAATCTTTATACACACGTGCCATTTACCACATAGAAGCTGAATATTTTTACAATTTAATTATAGGTAGCCCTTTTTATTTTATTCCAGGCTTTATCTAAATATTCCGCAAACGGAAATACACAATGAACAAAATAACATTTCAGTTTATCCTCATCGCTCAGCCACATAATGCCATGTCAAGGATTATCTGGTGTGCTTTCTGGAATAAGTCGTGGTAGAAAGGGCAATAGAGGATAAAATGAGTTTCATTCTCTATTTCCTCGAGGTCACAATAGTTACATAGTCTTTCCTCTTCCATTTCACCACAATACCTGTTTCAATACGCAGAGGAAATATCCCTGATCTGACCTGTTTCAGTACGCAGAGGCAATATCCCTGATCTTACCTGTTTCAATAAGCAGAGGCAATATACATGATCTGACCTGTTTCAGTACGCAGAGGCAATATCCCTGATCTGACCTGTTTCAGTACGCAGAGGCAATATCCCTGATCTGACCTGTTTCAATACGCAGAGGAAATATCCCTGCTCTTACCTGTTTCAATACGCAGAGGAAATATCCCTGCTCTTACCTGTTTCAATACGCAGAGGCAATATCCCTGATCTTACCTGTTTCAATACGCAGAGGAAATAGCCCTGATCTTACCTGTTTCAGTACGCAGAGGCAATATCCCTGATCTTACCTGTTTCAATACGCAGAGGAAATAGCCCTGATCTTACCTGTTTCAGTACGCAGAAGCAATATCCCTGATCTTACCTGTTTCAATACGCAGAGGAAATAGCCCTGATCTTAACTGTTTCAGTACATAGAGGCAATATCCCTGATCTTACCTGTTTCAATACGCAGAGGCAATATCTCTGATCTTACCTGTTTCAATACGCAGAGGCAATATCCATGCCCTTACCTGTTTCAATACGCAGAGGCAATATCCATGCCCTTACCTGTTTCAGTACGCAGAGGCAATATCCCTGATCTTAACTGTTTCAATACGCAGAGGCAATATCTCTGATCTTACCTGTTTCAATACGCAGAGGCAATATCCCTGATCTTACCTGTTTCAGTACGCAGAGGCAATATCTCTGATCTTACCTGTTTCAATACGCAGAGGCAATATCCCTGATCTTACCTGTTTCAGTACGCAGAGGCAATATCTCTGATCTTACCTGTTTCAATACGCAGAGGCAATATCCCTGATCTTACCTGTTTCAGTACGCAGAGGCAATATCTCTGATCTTACCTGTTTCAATACGCAGAGGCAATATCCCTGATCTTAATTGTGCACATAGCAATCTCTTGCTTTTAGGTAGGTTATACATAATATATCTCACACACAAATTCACCCTTCATCAAACAAAATATCCTCAATTTGGGTTTATGATTAATCTCCCCCACCCATTTATTTTCATATTGCATCAACAGTTGTGTTTAAGTCTCAATTAATTTGTTTTTTGTCCAGATGTTCACAGTCAGACTGTTGAAAAAGGTCAGATATTTCAGTTGCCCGGGCTCCCCCTATGGATAGATCCCACTGAAAACCGTTACTAGCCATTCTGTCAGTTGGCATATCTAACAGTCTATTCCAAAGTCTCACCATGCATGCCTTCCATCTCACCTCACAGGGTTCCCAGCACACTTGTGGACACCTAAAAAGTAATGTACAGCTCTGTTATGGACATGTTCATTAAAAAAGACCTCTTAGCACCCCACACTCCTGCTGAATAGTGCAGAACAGGACACGCATGTCTGATACAGTTTGGAATACGTAACATAACCAATATCTTTCAGTGTTTTTGTTTTTCCTATAACTCCCCCAAGAGCTCTACTTCCTGAGTCAGCCAGGACAGATGTTCCGTAGAGAAAGGTCATATGTTCATCAATAAAAAATCCAAATATTTATACTTGCTAGTAAACTCAAGAAAAACACTTCTCTTAGTACCTGGATTCTAAAAGTCATTATCTGTGTTTTTGTCTGGTTGATCAAGAGTCTCCATCTTTCACACCAATTGACTGCACATAACATGTTCTGCAGGTCTTGTTCAGTTTCTGCCATCAAAATAATATCATCAGCATACGAAAATATACTTAGCACTTCATCATCATATCTCACTCCAATATTTAACTGTTTCATTTCTTTTGACAAATCATTTCTAAACACAGAAAACACACCGCACGACACAATTCATGCACGACACAATGACAGCTATCGTTGGGTAGACAGTCGAGAATACATGTGCGCAGGTGTAGCACATGGGGATGTGTGAAACTTACTCGTCGGCCTTAAGTGTCCCCACTTCCCCGAACTCCAATCTGTGTACATCTGGCCCTTCTTTGGACACTGTGTTAACTAACCTCCAAACGAGCTTCAATGCCATACAACACTCCTTCCGTGGCCTCCAACTGCTCTTAAACTCTAGTAAAACCAAATGCATGCTTTTCAACCGTTCGCTGCCCGCACCCGCCCGCCCGACTAGCATCACTACTCTGGACGGTTCTGACCTAGAATATGTGGACAACTACAAATACCTAGGTGTCTGGCTAGACTGTAAACTCTCCTTCCAGACTCATATTAAACATCTCCAATCCAAAATCAAATCTAGAATCGTCTTTCTATTTCGCAACAAAGCCTCCTTCACTCACGCCGCCAAACTTACCATAGTAAAACTGACTATTCTACTGATCCTCAACTTCGGCGATGTCATCTACGAAATAGCTTCCAATACTCTACTTAGCAAACTTGATGCAGTCTATCACAGTGCCATCTGTTTTGTTACCAAAGCCCCTTATCACCCACCACTGCGACCTGTATGCTCTAGTCGGCTGGCTCTCGCTACATATTCGTCGCCAGACCCACTGGTAACCACTGGTTCTATAAGTCTATGCTAGGTAAAGCTCCACCTTATCTCAGCTCACTGGTCTCGATAACAACACCCACCCGTAGCATGCGCTCCAGCAGGTATATCTCACTGGTCATCCCCAAAGCCAACACCTCCTTTGGCCACCTTTCCTTCCAGTTCTCTGCTGCCAGTGACTGGAACGAATTGCAAAAATCGCTGAAGCTGGAAACTTATATTTCCCTCACTAACTTTAAACATCAGCTATCTGAGCAGCTAACCGATCGCTGCAGCTGTACAAAGTCAATCTGTAAATAGCCCATCCAATCTACCTACCTCATCCCCATATTGTTTTTATTTACTTTTCTGCTCTTTTGCACACCAGTATCTCTACTTGCACATCACCATCTGCTCATTTATCACTTCAGTGTTAATCTGCTAAATTGTAATTATTTCGCTACTATGGCCTATTTATTGCCTACCTCCCCACGCCATTTGCACACACTGTATATATACATTCTTTTTTTCTTTATTGTGTTATTGACTGTACGCTTGTTTATTCCATGTGTAACTCTGTGTTGTTGTTTGTGTCACACTGCTTTGCTTTATCTTGGCCAGGTCGCAGTTGTAAATGAGAACTTGTTCTCAACTAGCTTACCTGGTTAAATAAAGGTGAAATAAATCAAATAAAACTTGTGCCAGCGAGTAGTTAGCTTTTCGCGTGGCGCCGACTGGTAAGATGCTTCAGGAGGTTTGCCACGTGCGCTAGCACGAGTTTGCGGCAGGTATGGGCCGAGTCGGGAGGAAGTGGTACTCGCAAGCGTGACGTCCTTTACACAGGACATAGGCCCACACATACACACAAACCAAGTGACTCACCCCTTGTTGGATAGACAGGCGAGAAAACGCATGCACGCAGGTGTGCATGCGCCCACATACACACACTCACGCACACCCACGTGTGCACACACACAGTCAGTCAACCCTTGTTGGACAGACAGGTGAGAAGCAAGCAGCGACTCGCCCTCACACACTATTGTACTTGTCTGCAAAACACAGCAGAGGATGTTGGTGGTTGCTGTGTTGAGGGAATGTATGAATTATTTCTGTAGGTCATTCTATAAAACAGTGAATCTACACCCCATGACTGCTTTCTGTTTGTACAGATTGTGTGGCCCAGGTCAGAAACCTGCTGTGTCTTTTTCAGTCAATGCATCTTACTGTGGGTCATTCAACAATGACGATGTGTGATGAAAATGGAATTTTCCCTTTTCCATGGCCTGAGCATGACCTGAAGAACGCATCCCTCAAGGCATTGAAATGCGCAAGTCTTGTGTGGCCCCGTTGGTAGAGCCGGTGCTTACAATGTCAGTTTGTTTCCCGCTGGGGCCACCTGCTAAATGATGTATATTATATTATGTTATGTGTGACATTAAAACATTTCAGACACTTTTGGGGACGCAGTCAATATAAACTACAGTTACTATAAACTTATTGTAAAACATGCTGAACGCCATGAATATCTATGTGGGAAACCCATGGTTGTATATATCCTAAAGTAATTATGTAGTGATTATTATAGGTACTTTTCAGATAAGGTCAATGTTCATAACAGGAGAACACCACCCACAGAGTCACTTGTTGTGACAAAACATGCTGAATCACTGGGTGCGTTGACATGCACACTAATGATTCGATATTAAACTGATTATGGCAGAGTATGAAAATAGTCATGTAAACACCTTACTCTGCTTGCCTTAAATCGGCATAATGTCATGATCAAAGTAAGCATACGCCGGTCAAAACACCTGGTTTTCTGAGCATTCTTTTTCAAATTGCATCTCAATGCAAGAGGTGTCACTGTAGTCCCTGGTTCAAATCCAGGCTGCATCACATCTGGCTGTGATTGGGAGTCCCATAGGGCGACGCACAATTGGCCCAGCGTCGTCCAGGTTTGGCCGGGGTAGGCCGCCATGTTTAATACGAATTTGTTCTTAATTAACTGACTTGCCTAGTTAAATGAAAATAAAGTGAATTATTAGGAGATGTAAACAGCTTAATCAGCATTCCAGTGGTGTGTTTGATCTGTGCATGTACCAGAACCAGGTAGGGCAAGCCTCCCATATGTCTGAGTGAAGTGAGTTTGAAAAACCTGAAAGTGTGCATCTTAGTTTTAGTTTTCACATGCAAACTTCATGCCCTAACTCAGAATCGAATAGTCTTCCTAAAAATAACACGGTCACCGTCTCCACCTCTAACTGACCACACTACCCCAGTGACGCACAACAGAAACGTGTTGGCTCTGTGGTTTGACCCGTAGAACGAGACCACCGGCGAGAGAGAGAAAGTGGAGGGAGAGCTAACTTGTCAGAAAGAGAACTAGGAAATAACATGTCACCCAGGCTCAAAAAAAAAACAATCCTCTCACTGCAGACGTGTCAATACTTTCACATTCAAGTGTCGCTGGGAGCGTTGAATAGCCGCTGTCAAATCAATTGCTCGTCATACAGCCGTCCCCAGAAGTCATACAAAATTGTAAGATGAAGAAAAAAAAACACTTAGCAGAAAGTGTCACCAGTATCATGACAGGCTCTTTGATTGTGAGTCACAGCTGACGTTTAAAACCGACTGCAATGCATTCACAGCAGACCTGGGTTCAAATGCTATTCAAAATAACTGTAAATATCTGTTCTTGACCGAGTTTGCCTGTCTTAAATGGACCAATAGAATAGTCCCACAACTGTAATCCTCGCCTAGAACTGCAGGCAGGCTAAAGCAAACGTATAAAGGATTTTGACGATTTCAAATAGTGTTTGAACCCAGGTCTGATCCAGACAATTTGGCATTCAGGGGAGGTGGTTAATTACATTTCCAAGGTGTTACTCACCACCTCTCAAGGTGCTTGTTCAGCGAAACACAGGCGAAAAGAGACTTTAAAGCAGACCCTGAGGGTTTTAACGGTACACCACACTACAACTAAAGGGTGATACTGTGTCGCACGTGTTTTCCACAGGGTGATGAATGAGTTAGTGTATTTGTAGCAGTTTTGATAGAAAGTACATTTCCGTTTCAACAGACATTTTTAAAAGGCCCTCCAAATACAGATGTCATTGGGATGCTCTTTGTGCAAGCTAGGATTTGATACCCAAGGCTGGCCTTCACATGTCCTCAAATACCAAATACCATCAAATGTGATATGGGGTCGAAGCAGTTCGATACTTTCATTTAATTTGAGTCATTTAGCAGACCCTCTTATCCAGAGCGATTTACAGGAGCAATTAAGGTGACATGCCTTGCTTAAGGGCACATCAACATATTTACTATCTCATAGCAGCTTATAGCTCGTTTTAGCAAAGAGGAGTGCGCTAAAGGTGTTCTTCACTCCAGCTGCCTATTTTGCCGGGGCTGTGACTGGATTGTCATACTACATGCTGTTTACTGAATACTACTTTAGTACTGTACTTACAGTACTAAAACCCTTCTAAATAATATGAGAATTCTGTGAAAAAGGTATTCTGGAGTTGCCTATTTGGTCAGGGCTTTGACCGAATTATCATCAATGTACAGTATGTACACTGAACAAAAATATAAATGCAACATTTAAAGTGTTGGTCCCATGTTTCATGAGCTGAAATAAAAGATCCCAGAAATGTTCCATATGCAGAAAAAGCTTATTTCTCTCAAATTCTGTGCACAAATTAGTTTACAACACTATTATTAAGCATTTATCCTTTGACAAGATAATCCATCCACCTGACAGGTGTGGCATATCAAGAAGCTGATTAAACAGCATCATCATTATACAGGAGCACCTTGTGCTGGGGACAATAAAAGGCCACTAAAATTTGCAGTTTTGCCACACAACACAATGCCACAGATGTCTCAAGTTTTAAGGGGCATGCAATTAGCATGCTGACTGCAGAAATGTCCACCAGAGCTGTTTCCAGAGAATTGAACGTTAATTCTACCATAAACTGCCTCCAACACCGTTTTACGTCCACAACCGCAGAATATGTGTATGGTGTTGTGTGGGAGAGCGGTTTGCTGATGTCAGCGTTGTGAACAGAGTGCCCCATGGTGGTGGTGGGGTTATGGTCCGGGCAGGCATAAGCTATGGACAATGAACACAAATGTATTTTATCGATTGCGACTTGAATGCACAGAGATACCGCGACGAGATCCTGAGGCCCATTGTCGTGTTATTCATCCGCTTCATTACCTCATGTTTTAGCATAATAATGCAGAGCCCCATATCGCAAGGATCTGTACACAACTCCTGGAAGCTGAAAATGTCTCAGTTCTGCCATGGCCTGCATACTCACCAGACATGTCACCCATTGAGCATGTTTGGGATGCTCTGGATCAACATGTACGATAGCGTGTTCCAGTTCCCGCCAATATCCAGCAACTTCTCACAGTTATTGAAGAGGAGTGGGACAACATTCCACAGGCCACAACCAACAGCCTGATCAACTGACTGGTTTTCCAATCCACGCCCCTATTTTTCTTTTAAGGTATCTGTGACCAACAGATGCATATCTGTTTTCCCATTCAAGTGAAATCCATAGATTAGGGCCTAATGAATTTCTTTCAATTACTACACGCTTCAGCACTCTGTAACGGCTGTCGTCTTCCTCTTCCTCGGACGAGGAGAGGAGAGAAGGATCGGTGGACCAATACGCAGCGAGGTATGTTGACATAATGAATTTATTGAAAAGACGAAGACTGACACGAACTATACTTGACTTATACAAAATAACAAACAAACAACGTAGACAGACCTGATCATGGAACTTACATAAAACACGCAGAACTCACGAACAGGAACAGACTACAATAAACGAACCGAACAACCAAAACAGTCCCGTGTGGTGCACAGACACGGAAGACAATCACCCACAAACAAACAGTGTGAACAGCCAACCTATATATGGTTCTCAATCAGAGGAAAACGTCAAACACCTGTCTCTGATTGAGAACCATATAAGGCTGATTACAAGACCTAAACATAGAAACACAAAACATAGAAATGCCCACCCACACTCACGCCCTGACCGACTAACACATACAAAACAACAGAAAATAGGTCAGGAACGTGACACACACTCGGCAGTCCCGTTCTGTGAGCTTGTGTGGCCTACCACTTTGTGGCTGAGTTGTTGTTGCTCCTAGACGTTTCCCCTTCAAAACAACAACACTTACAGTTGACCGAGGCAGCTCTAGTAGGGCAGACATTTGACGAACTGACTTTAGAAAGGTGGCATCCTGTGACGATGTCACGTTAAATGTCACTGAGCTCTCCAGTAAGGCCATTCTACAGCAAATGTTTGTCTATGGAAATTGCATGGCTATGTGCTCAATGTTATACACCTGTCAGCAACGGTGTGGCTGAAAGAGCTAAATCCACTAATTTGAAGGGGTGTCCACATACTTTTGCATATAAAGTGTATGAGGCTTTGACCAGGGAGAGATAGCAGGAGCAGAATGAGGTGCTGGACTGACAGGGCTGGAGGCTGGCCATCTGTTCATCCACAGAGCAGCAGGCACAACAGAGACTGCCACTGGAGAGGAAGAGCACTGAGCACACTAGGGAAAACCCACAGCTCAGCCCATAGGGTTTCCATATATAACCTTCTACCACACTGGCCCAGATTCATTGAACATGAATACAAACAATCTCGGTATATTTCTCAAATGTGTCAATATGAGTGCACCCTGAGATAAACTTCAAAACGTGCAAAGCAAGTGACGTAGTTATGTTCTAGAACGGGTTAGTTGGCGCTGATGACTCATCTAAAAAGAGCAAAGATAACTCTCTACGATACTGTAACAGTAGTCATATCATGACCCATAACCCATAGCTCCTAACACTGTGCTGTGCAGCTGGTAAAACAGCATCGGCCCAATCATGTCTTCATCCTAAATGCCTTTTGACGATTGCTTTTGTTCCACACGCTCTCATCTACCACATGGACGATTCACGGCGTCCTAGCCCATCAAAAACTGCTGCAGAAGGCAACCAGCTGGTGGAGTGGAAAGGTCTCAGAGGGAGAGCAGCCTCCTGCAGTTTCAGGAGTTCATAATTAACGCACCCCGTGCCAGTTTTCCTCCAACACCGCCAGAGTAAAAGACTTGAAAGCTTTGAAAAGTCAGAGAGTAGATCAAAGCTGTGGAGGCACTTAGACAGAAAGACACCGACTTTTCATACACCACTCAACACATGTCACCAATTAGACATGGGCTGGAATCACTCCATCACTCCTTAACAACAAAACAGATAAGGTGGCTTCGTCACACAATGCCACCCTATAGTAGTGCATGAATTGGGAATAGGGTACAATTTGGGACGCAGATGGTAAATGGGGAGGATGTCGTGAATGTTTCGGTTTGACACCAGATTCGGTCACAATGAGTGGAGTCGATTGGGTTTGCCCCAAGCATAAGGTGGACAGCAAAAGTGTAGGTGGAAGGAAGGAAGGAAGGAAGGAAGGAAGGAAGGAAGGAAGGAAGGAAGGAAGGAAGGAAGGAAGGAAGGAAGAAATTAGCAACAGCAAAGATGATCTATTATATTGACAAGATAGTTGAGTGACCGCTCTATCAATGGAAATACATGTCCTCAAATATGGAAGGCAGGCAGAAGGAGGCGAGATCAGGTGGTACCATTCTAGCCAAAGAGAAGGCATAAACATCAGTCACAACTCCGATATGAAGTAGTCTAATTGATCAAATAAGCCTCACATAGCAAATTAGCAATTACATTTTTTGTTTACCAAATTTGACACTCTCTTTGACCTGCCGTTTCCAAAAACTCACATCCTAGTCTTATTTTCATGGACAGATTTCAGGTAGATTAAACCCTCTCGCTTTAACTCTTCCTCTCTGTATACCTGGGCAAGGAGAAGTAGTGTGGGTTGTGATGTGATTGAGCCACTCTGGTGAAGAAGAAATCACTCAGGCTGAAAGGTAGAGAGATGCATCAGTGTAGAGATCCACATGGGGTGAGGAATGGATTTCCTTCATGTGTTTGCTAAATATTTGGATCAGAGGAAGACTTGATGGGGAGCAATTCTAACGCTAGTGTCGGGTATTACTGCCACTGAGCTAATCGCCCTTGACAAATTCTCCCACTGCAGAGCAGTCAGCATCAACTGCTACGAAAGGAAAACTTTAAGGGTGATTTTGAGAACCTGTCTCCGCCACCATTATAACAGTCATCAGTGCTGACGAGGCTCAGACCAAACAGACAGGGAACGTCTCTGAACCATCTGTTGCCAGACAGTCAACGTCAAGCCAGCATCCTCAACTTCCTTTTGTTAGCTGTTTCTGTATATCGTAACTGGCATATTGCTTCATTTGTATCGCTGATGTTTTGGATTCTCTCCTCAGAGAAGTTATTCTACTTTCTGTTTACATCCTGGTTACACAGGACGTGACTCTCTCTCCACAAACCAGGAGACAGTGGAATCGTATTTCCGCTATGTCGATGGTTACAGTAAATCACCACCACGACAGGAGATTAATGACAGTGATCAGGTTGATAAAGCATCGTGCAGATAGTAGGGAAGCTCTGTCTCCATTCTCTCTGGTTATACTCTTCCTGTATAATCAAGGAGAGGAAGAGAGGCTGCCTGACGTCTGATGAATGACCAGGGGGAAATATTAGTCTTATCTGTGAATTCTCTCAACAGGAATCATGATAAATATTGACAAGAGGAGGAGAGGGGAGGGGATATTTACAGTAACCTTCAGAAAGTATTCACTCCCCTTGACCTTTTTCACATTTTGTTGTGTTACAAAGTGGGATTAAAATGGATTTAATTGTAATTTTGTCAACGATCTACACAAAATACTAATGTCAAAGTGGAAGAAAAACTAACATTTCAAAAACATGTATGGAAAATAAAACACTAATTCTGTAAATCTTGTATATCGGTGAATCAATACGTTAGAATCACAATTAGCAGAGATTACAGCTTTGCACACCTGGATTGTACAATATTTGCCCATTATTCTTTTAATAATTCTTCAAGCTCTGTCATGTTGGTTGTTGATCGTTGCTAAACAGCCGTTTTCAAGTGTTGCCGTAGATTTTCAAGCCGATTTAAGTCAAAACTGCAACTAGGCCACTCAAGAACATTCAATGCCTTCTTGGTAAGCAAATGTAGTGTATATTTGCCCTTGTGCTTTATGTAATTGTCCTGCTGAAAGGTTTATTTGTCTCCCAGTGTCTGCTGAGGGTACTATTTAATGAAGCTGCCAGTTGAGGACTTGTGAGGTGTCTGTTTCTCAAACTAGATACTCTAATGTACTTGTCCTCTTGCTCAGTTGTGCACCGGGGCCTCCCATTCCTCTTTCCATTCTGGTTAGAGCCAGTTTGCGCTGTTCTGTGAAGGGAGTAGTACACAGCGTTGTACAAGATCTTCAGTTTCTTATACTTTCTTGCATGGAATAGCCTTCATTTCTCAGAACAAGAATAGACTGATGAGTTCCAGAAGAAAGGTCTTTGTTTCTGGCCATTTTGAGCCTGTAATCGAACCCACAAATGATGCTCCAGATACTCAACTAGTCTAAAGAAGGCCCGTTTTATTGCTTCTTTAATTAGCACAACAGTTTTCAGCTGTGCTAACATAATTGCAAAAGGGTTTTCTAATGATCAATTAGCCTTTTAAAATGATACACGTGGATTAGCTATCACAACGTGCCATTGGAACACAGGAGTGATGGTTGCTGATAATTAGCCTCTGTACGCCTATGTAGATATCCCATAGAAAATCTGCCGTTTCCAGCTACAATAGTCATTTACAACATTAACAATGTCTACACTGTATTTCTGATCAATTTGATGTTATTTTTATGGACAAAAAATGTGCTTTTCTTTCAAAAACAAGGACATTTCGTAGTGACCCCAAACTTTTGAACGGTAGTGTACGTAATCAGACCCTTTGCTATGAGACTTGAAATTTAGCTCAGGTGTATCCTGTTTCCATTGATCATCCTTGAGATGTTTCTACAACTAGATTGGAGTCCACCTGTGGTAAATTTAATTGATTGGACATGATTTGGAAAGGCACACACCTATCTATAGTAGGTCCAGCAGTTGTCAGTGCAAAAACCAAGCCATGAGGTCGAAGGAATTGTCCGTAGAGCTCCGAGACAGGATTGTGTCGAGGCACAGATCTAGGGAAGGGTACCCAAAACATTTCTGTAGCATTGAAGGTCCCCAAGAACACAGTGCCCTCCATCATTCTTACATGGAAGAAGTTTGGAACCACTAAGACTCTTCCTAGAGTTAGCCGCCCAGCCAAACTGAGCAATCAGGGGTGAAGGGCCTTGGTCAGGGAGGTGACAGAGCTCTAGAGTTCCTCTGTGGATATGGGAAAACCTTCCAGAAGGACAACCATCTCTGCAGCTCTCCACCAATCCGGCCTTTATTGTAGAGTTTCCAGACGGAAGCAACTTCACAGTGAAAGGCACATGAGAGCACGCTTGGAGTTTCCCAAAAGGCACCTAAAGACTTTCAGACCCTGAGAAACAAGATTCTCTGGTCTGATGAAACCAAGATTGAACTCTTTGGCCTGAATGCCAAGTGTCATGTCTGGAGTAAACCTGGAACCATCCCTACGGTGAAGCATGGTAGTGGCAGCATCATGCTGTGGGGGTGTTTTTCAGTGGCAGGGAATGGGAGACTAGTCATGATTGAGGCAAAGATGAACAGAACAAAGTACCGAGAGGTCATTGATGAAAACCTGCTCCAGAGCACTCATGACCTATGACTGGGGCGAAGGTTCACCTTTCAACAGGTCAATAACCCTAAGCACACAGCAGAAACAACGCACATGTGGCTTCGGGACAAGTCTCTGAATGTCCTTGAGTGGCCCACCCAGAGCCCGGACTTGAACCCAATCGAACATCTCTAGAGAGACTTGAAAATAGCTGTGTAGCAGCGCTCCCCCATTCAAGCTGACAGAGTTGGAGAGGATCTGCAGAGAAGAATGGGAGAAACTCCCCAAATCAGGTTTGCCAAGCTTGTAGCGTCACACCCAAGAAGACTTGAGGCTGTAATTGCTGCCAAAGGTGCTTCAACAAAATACTGAGCAAAGTGTCTGAATGCTTATGTAAATGTGATATTTCAGTTTTTTTTTAATATATTATCAAAAATGTCTGAACCTGTTTTTGCTTTCTCATAATGGGGTATTGTGTGTACATTGATGATGGAAAAAAAATGATTTAATACATTTTAGAATAAGGCTGTACCCTAACAAAATGTGGAACAGTCAAGGGGTTGAATAATTTCCGAAGGCAGTGTATTAATAACTTGGTCGGGGTCTCAATTTACCTTGCAGATTTAAATAATAGATTATACAAGGTGCAAATTCGAAATGTACTTGTACATCAGCAGTCACTCATTAGCCCATGTCAACAAACAGTTTTATAATTGCAACAAATCTGCTTTAAAAGTGCTACATTTTCTCTACGCCCCATGGCAGAATTGCAGGAAATGAACATTAAAACTCTCTGTCACGAGTAACATGAAAAGCATCCACCATCAAAACCATTCACTTCGACTACTTTGGTATTATGAACCCACCTCCTTGGAAAATAAGAATATTAACAGAATTTTCTGGATGTTGTTGCTAAATATTTGAAACTTGACATCAAACTTATCAGTTGGGGTTTCCCTAACCGTAATTATGAGAAGTGGTCCTCTTTGCCCGGTTAGAGATGCTACCTATTTTTATTTTTCATGCTGGGTAAGTCATGAAAACGCAACAGTGAAAGAACTGCTGAGAGTTAAATAAGCAGATTCTACTTCCCTAGCCGTCTGAGGGTGGTGTGCCAGAGCTTTAAAGAAGAGGAAGTGGGAGAAGACCAGGGGAGGTAGGATCCAGTGCAATGGAAAGGTGGTGCCAGCAATATTTTTACGAATGTCCTTACAAAGTAGGAATGAGCCCATTACACTTCATAGCAGATTGAGGGTAGAGATTTTTTTGCTTATCTCTGCAGCTAACCTGGATTTCAGTATGCTAATTTATATATCGAGATCTTTTTATTTTATTTAACCTTTATTTAACTAGGCAGGTCAGTTAAGAACAAATTATTACTTACAATGACGGCCTACCCTGGCCAAACCCTAACCCGGACGACGCTGGGCCAATTGTGCGCCGCCCTTACAGACAGAGTGATATGAATGAATGTCACGCTGACTCCTGGTGTAGTTGAATGACGATAACGTGGTAGAGTTAAAAGTAAAAAGTATAATTACTTGTTGAAACATAACTTGTGTTAATAAAATATCATTGTATTAACGCGTCATGCTATGAGGGAGATGTTAAAGATACGTGTTCTGATTGACCCATCTGTATTTATTCAGGCTTGTGATTGGATTGCAGATAGAACTTCTAGTTTTACATTTTTTACACCTAAAATTAGCTTTAAAAAAAATCTAACTACACAGACATATGAAGAACAATCTAAAGATCAATTATGTGTGACTAACACATTTTTGACTAAAATGCCAGCAGAACCTTATAGTCCCAAGGTATCGACATGTCATACTCTTTTTGGCCAGACAGCATCAGATACACACAGTACTAAGACAGCGGAAGCGCTGTTTCTCTCACTCGGATGCGTTCTACGTTGTGATGGATGAGTCTTGCTGTCGGTGTGTGTCTTGGGAAAAATTATCAACCAATTAGATCTCAGAATTTCACTGGGGTGGCCAATCAGATTTCAGGGGGGGGGGGGGGGGGGTGGCCTGGACACGCCACTGTTTCTCATCTAAGCGAACTTTCCTTTTCAGAGTTAGCCTTGCGTCAGAGAGGTGTCATTGGACCCGGGTGCTCTGCGGTTTCACCAAGGACCACCTTTCCCATCAGCCATCAGTTCGTCCTGCGTTAAATAACACGAATACATGACTGGGAAGCTAATCACATCAGTATGAAAGCACAGTGCGGAGGGATGTCACAGTTGCCCTTGACGACCAAAGGCGCATCATAAATAGAAAAATGCCCCAAGTTTAATTTCATATTCTACTACAGTTCCCTGTGTACACGTAGACTGACCTTCAACGACAACAACAAGAGACCACTGAATGACTAAGATCATTCACACTCATCCTTGTACGTGTTCTTTGGTGGTGAATGCTAAGTGGAAAATCCATGTAAATTCATGAACATTTCATTTCATTTCTTATTTGTGACAAAACAACACAACAGACTCTGTCACTGAGCCTTATTTTGAGTCCATTTATGCCTAGCTCTTGGTGTATTAACTCAAGGTCACCTGTGTCACCCTCTCATGTTGACCCATTTATCCATTTCAAGCCTGCTGTTCGCCTACAATGGTGTACAGAATCCTATCGAGGCAGACTATAATGCTGGCAGGCATTTTAATTCTGTTCAATTTGAGCTGGTGTTTGCTGAGATGCCCAGTAAATTCTGTTTGATTTAAGGATATTATACTTTTATTAGAGACGGTGGAGGTGTGGAGAATGGAGAGATGGAGGGATAGAGGTGGCCTGCAGGGATACCCAGGAGACCATATTGGAACAGAAAATGCTTAATGGGAGATAAATTCCCCCCGCCATAACATAACACAAGGTAACCCTCCACTGCCTTTCCACAAGTATTTAACAAGTATTTAACAATTCACCTTGAATGGTACCACCTGAATGTTAGGAAAAATACGTCTGGACCACCTTTACTCCACACACAGAGACGCATATAAAGCTCTCCCTTGCCCTCCATTTGGCAAATCTGACCATAATTCTATCCTCCTGATTCCTTCTTACAAGTAAAACTTAAAGCAGGAAGCATCAGTGACTAGATCAATAAAAAAGGAAGGAAGGCCATAAAAATTGTCAAAGACTCCAGCCACCCAATCATAGACTGTTCTCTCTGCTACCGCACGGCAAGAGGTACCAGAGCGTCAAGTCTAGGTCCAAGAAGCTTCTAAACAGCTTCTACCCCCAAGCCATAAGACTCCTGAAAACCTAGTCAAATGGCTACCCAGACTATTTGCACTGCCCCTCCCCCTCCCCCCTCTTCACCTCACTGCTACTCTCTGTTGTCATCTGTGCATAGTCACTTTAATAACCCTATCTACATGTATATACTACCTCAACTAACCGGTGCCCCCGCACATTGACTCTGTATCAGTTCCCCCCAGTATATAGTCTCGCTATAGTTTTTTTACTGCTGCCATTTAATTACTTGTTACTTTTATCTCTTATACTTATCCATATATATTTTTTAATTGCATTGTTGGTTAGGGGCTCGTAAGTAAGCATTTCACTGTAAGATCTACTACACCTGTTGTATTCGGCGCATGTGACTAATAACGTTTGATTTGATTTGAGTGTAACCGAGGTGGTCACGCTGGCATGATAAATAATATTATTTTGAGACCTGAAGTTTTGCGTTAGCTCCCAGAGCAAATTGCTAGGCTTTAGCTCAGACGGCTAATGCTTTCACAGTCTTGTGGCATGCAGGAGACCCAGGTCCAAACCCCAGTCAGTCACACCAGGCTAAATATAACTTAAAGTAATTGTGAACATGGTGATACTAAAAGAACCCCATCTGTCACTCCCTAACAAAGAAGATAACAAACATATTTTTATCTCCCTAAATTTGATGACCATCACAACTCCTCCTAATCCTCTAAAAACAGCACATTAGACTCAAATAAACGGAACACATCCAGCCTAGATTTGCATAAATAAGAGGCTAGTATGTACAATATATGTATGTGAAATGCTATCTAAATTACCCACCCCCTCAAGCACGAAAGAGGATGAGGGCCGACACAGAGAAGGGTTTGCTAAGCAATTACGCAGATTAATGAGAAAATACAATCTTCAAAACTGCTAATGAGCTTGAGAGAGTCAGGGAGTTTCAGTCCCTGAAACACAAACGACTTCGATGAACCGGCTCAGTTTTACCGTTTGCTAGTGTTTGTGTTCGCTAAATCACTTTTTTATTGCGTTAATCACAGGAGTGTTGATGTTAATAACTATTTGACAGCCTTTCTACTTGCAGCGCTTTTCACACAAAACCGGACGAGTTCTGCGTGCAACAAAACAGTTCGTTTGATGGTGCTTAAATGTTGAAGCAAAAACACCCCCAGAGTCTAATTTTAAACACCTTCTGCAGTGTACAAGAAGATGCTCATTAATAAAAGCCTTTACTATCAGTTGGGTATAGGCCTAGCTAACATAAGGAAAGCATGCCAATGAAACTTATGGGCAATAGCAAAGGGTATATTTTAGTGAAGAGTGTCAAAGTCTAACTGGTCCAATAGGGTAGACACATCTAAAACAAGTTTGGTAACCAAAGACCTACAGGAACCAATATGTACTGGGCTAAATACAAATATTTATGGTATGACATGGTGACCTATTTTTGATCCTGTGTGAACCACATTTCTATGACGGAAGGTTTCAATGAGTCTGTCTTGTCAGCCTGTTGCCATTGTAGAAGAGTTACAAATCCATAATATTTCTCTGGAATGCCAGTTAAGGAAGTGAATCTTTGCTGTTTGGGCTTGTGGTAAACAGAGCGGTATTTGTTTGGCTTGCACTTGATTCTACTCGTTTACAATGACACAGCAATGAGCAGATAGTGATTTGAACTAAGTAGAGTTAGTTGTTTTTCTGACCTATTGATTGGTTAGGGCCCTTGATCTATACCAGTCAGAGTCACCTGCAGTGCTTATAGAATGTCTACACCACCTTTGGATAACTTCACAATTCATTGTGTTACAAAGTGGGATTAAAATGTGTTTAATTGTCATGTTTTTTCAACAATCTACACAAAATACTCTTTAATGTCACTGCAGAAGAAAAATTCATATTTTTTTTTAAAGATAAATGAAACATAAAACACTTATATACCTTGATTAGCAAAGTACTCATCCCTCTAAGTCAATACAATTTTGGCAGCAATTACAGCTGTCCGTCTTCTTGGGTACTTGGGTATTTGCCCATTATGCTTTTTAAAATTCTTCAAGCTATATCAAGGTGTTGGGGACCATGGCTCGACAGAAATGTTCAAGTCTTGCCATAGATTTTCGAGCAGATTGAAGTCTAAACTGAAACTTGGCCACTCAGGAACATTCGATATCTATTTGGTAAGCAACTCCAATGTACATTTTGACTTGTGTTGTAGGTTATCGTCCTGCTGAAAGGTGAATTCCTCTCCCAGTGTCTGGTGTAAAGCGGAGAGAAGCAGGTTTTCCTCTAGGATTTTGCCCGTGCTTAACTTCATCCAGTTTCTTTACGCCCTGAAAAACTCTCCAGTCTTTGCCGATGTCAAGAATACCCATACCATTATGCAGCCACCACCATGCTTGAAAATTAGGAGGCAGTTATTCAGTGATGTGTTGTATTGGATTTGCCCCAACATAAAGTTTTGCATTTAGGCCAAAAAGTGTATTCCTTTGTTGTGTTTTTTTTGCAGTATTACTTCAGTGACTTGTTGCATTGTTGCTTACATATGCATACATACGCATATATTTGTATTCTTTTTTTCCACTCTGTCATTTAGGTCATTATTGTGGAGTCACAAGTTGATCCATCCAAACTTTTCTCCAATCACAGCCATTGAACTCTGTAGCTGTTTTAAAATCACCAATGGCCTCATAGTGACGTCCCTAAGCAGTTTTCTCCCTGTCCTGAGGCTCAGTTCAGAATGACGACTGCATCGTTGATGTGTCTGGGTGGTTTAATACATCCTCCAGAGCATAATTATTATCTTGACCATGCTTAACCTCCTAAGGTCGATGTCTGTGACCCTGTGGAAATCAAATTAGCATAATACAAATCCATCAATATAAGATAGAGATATCTTTTTTTTTTGCATTGGATGAGTCTCAATCCACCACATCCGCCTATGTCACACTTCCGCATCTGTAGGAAAAGGTGACCGAGCTAGTGTGGTGTTTGTCAGACATCCCGAAAATCGGTTATCTCACAAAATCGTCTGTAGCGTCCAAACGGTTTGTCTTTCTCCGTTTTGCTCTACGATTTTAGTTATCTAACTTTTATTCATTTCCCGTTTGCTATTGTCAGATCTGGGGTGGCAGGCAGCCTAGTGGTTAGAGCGTTGGGCCAGTAACCGAAAGATTGAATCCCCGAGCTGACAAGGTAAAAATCTGTCGTTCTGAACAAGGCAGTTAACCCACTGTTCCCCGGTAGGCCGTCATTGTAAATAAGAATTTGTTCTTAACTGACTTGCCTAGTTAAAAAAATGACTTGTCTAGTTAAATAAAGGTTTAAAAAAATGACTTGTCTAGTTAAATAAAGGTTTTAAAAAAATGACTTGTCTAGTTAAATAAAGGTTTAAAAAAAATGACTTGTCTAGTTAAATAAAGGTTTAAAAAAATGACTTGTCTAGTTAAATAAAGGTTGTTTTTTTTTTATCTGAAGGGGCCAGATACAGTAGCTGGATCTTTGAGCTTCCCCCATATTGCTTACAGCTACCCAGTTCTTTCAGATTGGCATGCGCATATGTCTAAATGTACTCCCTTCCTTTGATGGTTGCTGTATTTCTCAACCAGACCTAGTGAGGGAGTGCTTGTCATCGAAACCCAGACCTGGGGATCTGTTCTACAATGTACTCATTGTTAATCGTATCCATTGCGGAGGGAAATACTAACTGACCCGAGATCATCATCTAGGGGCAACAGTTGTAACTCATCCAACTCTGCACCACCTCTCCGTTGACCCACCCACCCCATTAATCTGATGTCAGATCAGGTCTTATGATGGAGACCCTGTCTGGCACTATATACAGTACCTGTTCTATCTCCAGCCCAAAATAACACACTTACATCAATCACACTCTCAGAGTGGCAGCTTTATGATATTTCCTGTGAAATGTGGTTAATATGGTTGTACCTGCTGTGTAGGAGAAGTCAGCAAATCTCTGAGCTTCTCTGCCTGTTGGAAGTGATATCACTCACATCACGTCTTCAAGCACAGTTGTCTGCTACAGAACATGAATGCATCTATCTGATTATTGAGTTATTTCATTTTCTTTAACATCGTTTAGCAATACAGTATACACAAACACATACAGATACACACACACACACACACACACACACACACACACACACACACACACACACACACACACACACACACACACACACACACACACACACACACACACACACACACACACCACACATATACAGACACACACACACACACACACCCTCACTTACACACACACACACACACACACACACACACACACACACACACACACACACACACACCACACATATACAGATACACACACACACACACACACCCTCACTTACACGCACACACGCACACACGCCACACACACCCTCACTTACACGCACACACAGGGTCGATGCATATTGACATGCTTAATTAATGGTTCCCAAGTTGACTTATGTCTCTGTGTACATTGCACCCAGTGATTCAAAATCGGCCAATAGCGTTCCATTTTTGGGTGCTACACATGGTATTATCCCGTCGTGCGGTTGGGAGAGGGATCTGGTCGTGTTTCTGTCTGGAGTGACAGAGCTAAGCATCTTGCTGGGAAGTAATGACTTTCTAATGGCAACATTAGCCCACTGAATGGACAGAGAAGTGCTTAACGTCTCCTATGATTAAGGCCGGCGAGCCGTGATGTCAGAGTTCAGCCGCTCCGTTTGATTGGTGGAATTACCCGATTCGCATGTGGAGATTAGGGTTGCGATATGGGCGGAAGGGTCAAAGTTAATCAAAGAGGGGTCTGCTATTAACCTCCATTGTGTCACACCCTGACCTTAGAGAGCCTTTTTTATTCTCTATTTGGTTAGGTCAGGGTGTGACTTGGATGGGCAAATCTATGTTTCTATTTCTTTGTTGGCCTAGTATGGTTCCCAATCAGAGGCAGCTGTTTATCATTGTCTCTGATTGGGGATCATACTTAGGCAGCCCTTTTTCCCACCTTAGATTGTGGGATCTTGTTTGAGTGTAGTTGCTTTCTGCTTTACGTTCGTTTTTGTATTTTGTTGTCATTTAAATAAAATAAAAATGTACGTCTACCACGCTGCACCTTGGTCCAATCCATCTTTCAACGGACGTGACACATTGACTCAATCCATAGGCATTATCTAGATTCTTATCTAATACATTATTAAAATTCTACTGCATTTTGCAAATCTGAACCTATGTTTTTATTTGTTGAGCAGTGTAATTCTCATAGTTGTGATATCCTCCCAAAACCGGAGAAAAACATCAATACCCATAAACCCCTGGCTTATACTTCCTGTCAATAACTGATTAGTTCTGCGTACACTGTTGCCCGTGTAACTTACGACTAACACACCGAGTTTGTTGACTAATTACTCCTTGACAACCCAATTAGTAGTGGCAGATACAGTATATACTGCTGCTAAAATAACTTGCTTAGAGGTCGAATGACCAATGACCGATCTCAATCACCTATAGTAGTTATTGTGTTTGAGAGGAGCAGACCTGGGTTTAAACACTAAATAATAGCCTGCCTGTTGCACCAAGTGGGCAGGATTAGGACTTGTTGGACCTTTCTATTGCCCATTCTATCCCCCATTGCAACAGACGAGCTCAATCACAGTTTAAGTACATGGAAGGATTTGGAATACTATTGAACCCAGGTCTGGAAGAGAGGCAGCATGCATTCTCCAGGGTGACCTGATGTAGAGGGTCGCCATGTTGTTGTGGACTAAGACATTTCAGGCAATGGCCGTCCTTTGATTGATCGGGCAACTCTTGATTTATACGTTGAGTCATCCATCACTGTTGCCCACCAATAAATTCCTATGTTCGGCCGGCCTGGCAGAAACTGCTCAGTTTGTCACCAACCTTGAGATGTAGTTTTACAGCTCCTGTTATCTCACCACCAACGGAAGTAAAATTATTCTTATGAAGCCTTAACTATTGATTGCTGCTTGTGCTAGCTCCCGAGACGGCTCTTATCTATCCACAACACTGTCTGATTGGCATTTAATTACATATTTTAACTTCCTCTCTCCTTCAGTCACCCTTCAGACAGTATCTCTTGGACGTATCCCTCGACGCTTCCTCAGCCTGCGATAACGCTTCATACAAATGGCCCTCATTAGCCATAAGCAGTGGACTTGTAGACTTACACAAGAGCAAATAATGCATACATTCTCACTCTGGGCTTCTACATATTGAACAAGTTTGACGATAGAGCTGGCTAGGTTGTGTTATGGCTGTGAGAGCGGAGTTTACGGCTGAAATGTGGAGTTTATTACCATATTGTGTTGAGTAATCGGCTGCATCTTCTCCAGGGGGTTGTCTGTTATGGGGAGGTTGAAGTTGTGCCAGAGTCATAAGAGAGCTACAGTGGAGTATGGAGAAGCCCGGCAGGAGTGAATTTACGACAGGATAACACTGGTGGCTTGTAATTTGAAAGAGATTTTTCTTGTATTTTTGTAGTTAAATAGTTTTGAGTGATTTAATGGCCGTGGAACCCCAAGGAATGTCCCTGTTTAAGGTTGTATTTAAGCCAAGCAAACACTACCACTACCTGTTCTTACAGTACTACTTTGAGAGATTGTGATGAGACACTGGTGAGACACTGGCTGTGATGAGACACAAATGAGACACTGGTTCCATTTGATGGATTTATGTTTTAGGCTGAAGAAATAGATGCCTGCAAGTGGTTCCTGAATTATCCATGATATGCATGAATATGAAAAGACTAAAAGCTTATATTGAAGCGATGCTTCCTTTACAATTTGTGACGAGTCATGTTAAAGCATGCATACTCTTAAGTAGGATAATGGGAGGTAAAATTAGCACTCTTTTAGTATGGCCCACCTACGATTTTGAAGGTTTGCTTTAGCCTGCCTGTAGTGCCAGGTGGGCGGGTTTGGACTTGTTGGCCCTTTCTATTGACAGTTCTATTTGCCATTGCTACAGACGAGCTCAATCACAGTTTAAGTATATGGAAGGCAGAATGCGTTCTCTGATGTAGAGAGTTGCCATGTTGTTGTGGACTAAGACATTTCGGGCAATGGTCCAAGACAGTCATTAAGAGGTCACGACAACACCTTTTCCTGACCTTTACATTATTATTATTTTTTTTGTTCTACAGCTGCACCACCGAGAGCATCCTGACCGGTTGCATCACCGCCTGGTATGGCAACTGCTCGGCATCTGTCACGATCGTCGTATGGAATGGACCAAGGTGCAGCGTGGTAAGCGTACATTTCTCTTTATTTTGCAAATGTCGCCAACAAAACAATAATAATACAACAAAAACGACCGTGAAGCTCCGTAGGGCTATACGTGCACAAACGAAGATAACTACCCACAGCTACCAAAAGGAAAAAAGGCTGCCTAAGTATGATTCCCAATCAGAGACAATGATAGACAGCTGTCCCTGATTGAGAACCATACCCGGCCAAAACATAGAAACAAACAACATAGAATGCCCACCCCAAATCACACCCTGACCTAACCAAATAGAGAAATAAAACGGCTCTCTAAGGTCAGGGCGTGACAGCATCTGACCGTAAGGCACTGAAGAGGGTAGTGTGTACGGGCCAGTACATCACTGGGGCCAAGCTTCCTGCCTTCCAGGACCTATATACTAGACCGTGTCAGAGGAAATCCCCAAATAATTGTCAGAGACTCCAGTCACCCAAGTCATAGACAGTTTTCTCTGCTACCGCATGGCAAGCGGTACCGGAGCGCCAAGTCTAGGACCAAAAGACTCCTTAAGCTTCTGTCCCCAAGCCATAAGACAATTAATCAAATGGCCACCGGACTATTTACATTGACCCCCCCCCCCCCCCCCCATTTGTTTTGTACACTGCTGCTACTTGCTGTTTAATATCTATGCATAGTCACTTCACCCCTACCTCCATGTACAAATTACCACGACTAACCTGTACCCCCACACATTGACTCGGTACCGCTACCCCCTGTATATAGCCTCGTTATTGTTATTTTATTGTGTTACTTTTTATATATTTTTTTTTACTTTAGTTTATTTGGTAAATATTTTCTTATTTCTTTCTTGAACTGCACTGTTGGTTAAGGGCTTATACGTAAGCATTTCATGGTAAAGGTCTACACTTCTTTGATTTTGATTAATCGATCAACTCCTATCCTTCCATGTAAAAGCATGTATCCTCTATTAAAACTCGGATCGCCGTAATTCCATAACTACAAGAATGGCCATGATGACCGTTGATATTTCAATAGATTAAATAAATAATATATTACTAAGTGAATGCATTTATTATGTTAAAATAGGTCATCGGAAACCTCAGGACACCCAATATACATTTGAATCAGTCAGAAACTCTACTGATGGATCCAGAGGCGCATAGACTGTAAATACAATAGTAAGACGATAGTGTATTTTCTGACTATAAGACAGCTGGCCCACCCAAACTACACCTAAACGACTCTATATTACAACTAATTTCACCGATCTATAATAACAATAATAGATGTGGCTTAAAGACTAGATTAAATTGACAATAGTCTGATGCGTGACAATATTATCAATTGTCAAATAGCGAATAAAGAGACTGATGACCAGCGCATTGACAAAGAAGCAAGGCGCTAACCAAATAGCACTTTTTCCATATCATCCTTCAGAGGTCCATGCAGGCAGACGTTTTGATTGCTATACCCTATCAGAAAGAGCAGATTCCAAGGTTTCTAATGAATCTATTTTTTTCCCAAACAACTGTACAAATTGCGCAGATGGCCTCTGCTTCAAAATATAACTTTTTACTAAAATAACCACGGTGAGTTCCTCATTTGAGTCGGCTACTGCTGACAATCAGCAATAAAAAAAATGATCTGTTCCATTTACTTCTGTTATATTCCAGTAAATTCTTACTGTAAAATATGTGTGTTGACTGTGATAAGACAGGACCTGTGATGTCTGCTAAATGAACAAGTTGATTTCATTGGCATGGCACAGCCATAGCCTTGGCTACTAAGCGCAGACAAATACAACTCAAAACATGCTATTCTGTTCTTTTGAAATAAATGGTCTCATAAGGACGAATGGAATTGTTTAATTACCCTTTTAATGTAATGTCCCCCTTGTCCTTGACTTTTCCCAAATAAGTCTATATAACACACTGTGCTTGTTAGAATCTTAACATCACAACTAGAACTTCTTAATATCACAAATAGAACTGGTGGTAAAACCAGTTTTATGAGGGCATATCATTTATTTAACGGGTTTCCCTGTTGCCCCTCCTGTTCCTGACAGTAGGGCCTATTCCACTCCTTCCAATAGTTGATAATGCCGTGCCCAGTTGATAATCACCCAGATAACTGCCTCGAAATTGAGCCTAAACTATACCAAAACTAATCTCACACATATAACAACATATGAAATAAATGAAGTATAGTATGATGGCGGAGAAATGGGGAGAATGGGTGCGTTGATGAGTGAGGGGAAGCGAACGATGCATAATTATGTAATCACCAAATTGTGAATAAAGTAAGAACAGGGCGGGTCATTCTACTGTACTCATCTATTTATAACCTCAAAACGCTGTACCCTATATCAGTCCACCGAATCCAAGTAGTTGTATTAACTACTCTAGCCCTACTTGGAGTAGGCTACACAGTGAGAGCGTGCATCATTTACAAATGGCAGACCAAGACCAATGGATGCTCATGCTGTGTTAGTGTTGCTACAGGATCCGAATGAAAACGACTCAGATGACGGGGAAGAAATGAATCATGACGTCTCTGATGATAATTCGTCTGATTCACGCTGAACGGCTTTCCATATCTGCGAAAGGACCCATATCAGGCAAGCAGGTGAGCGAGTGTCGGATAATGTTTCGAATCACTCGGTGAAAGGAGTTACTCCGGGCTGGCCTGTTGCGGCGTTCTACAACACGCTCGGCGTGGCTGCTATCAACGCACACGTGTTGTTCAAGCAGCGCATGAACAACACCACGAGCGGGAGACACTTCATCATGCGTCTGGTCATGCACAGCTCCGGAGGAGAAACTGCCAGGTGGGGGAGATACAATCAGAACAGAACCCATGACACCTGTTTCAGCTGCAAGCAACTTTTTTTTGTGTGAAGTGTGGCAATCAAGCGAAAGTGAAGAAGATTTGTGGTGACTGTAAGGACAAGGGATAACAGCTAAATGAGATCCAACTGTTGCATGAAGACGCGCACCATACTGTAAGCACGAGAGCGGCCACAATGAAGGAGTCAATAATAGACCATTTTTAACCGCTGTCATATCAACACTTATATTCATCATAATACCCATTATTGCCTTTGTGATGATTTTCACCATTCCCAATCACGCTTGGCTCTTATACTGATGTTTAGGCTACTGAAAGTATCGCTGATATTTTCTACATTGTAGTTTGGGTATTTTTATTTGTTTTGTCATTATATCGATTTTTTTTTTTACTGTGTTCCAATGCACATGCTTTTTGTTTCAAAGTTGTAACCAAGGCACTCCATGAATAAAACTGATTTTACACTTGAAATTCTGTGTTACTAGTATTTTTTTGTTGTTGCTGTTACATATAGCCAACAGTAACGTAAACAAATCAAAATGTTATTATGTTCTTTCAAACATTTGCATTTCTTATTCTAATGTTACGTAACATCTTCATAAACACAACCAAATGACATTGGCAAGAAGGGGGGTCCAATGAGGCCAGGCTTTTCTAGTTAAATGGATTTATTAGACTGGTGGCTTTTGGTACTCCCCGAGGCCCAGATATTCTACTGTTAAATATGCATGAGGTCATTTTGACTGTCATGGCGCTTTGAGGATGAAATGTTCAGAAAGTTGTTGTCTTTTATGATATTTATCTCAACATAATGCTTGAACGTAAAATACACATATTTAGGAAAAGTCAGGGACAGGTGGGTTCAAGATTGTGATTTAAATTAAGTTATTGAAATTACAAAATTGACAACAGTCAGATTGACCATCTTGGTGGTTCAAGTGTTAAGTAGAATATTGGGAGGTAAAAATAATCTGTAATCTTATAGTACGGCCCAGCTAGACTGCGGAATCTCATTATAATTGAAATGTCCTTTTTAAAAACAGATTTTTAAAGTTAAATGTTTTAACACTAGGACAGGGTTCTGACATTGACCGAGCACAGGGGATCAAATAGGGCAGAGATGATATTACATTAGTTTGACATGAAGTTAAACAAATCATGAAACTCAGTTTGAGTATAATCAGTTGAGTATAATCAGCCAGTTGGTTTTTGAAGGCTATAGTGTGATCATGAATAAAAGTCTTAAACTTTTCCCCATGGCACAACTTTGTCAGCATCCCTAATTGTTTTAATGACATCTCTTCAAAAATATACTTGGCTCAGTCTAGCACAGAAATGTATTGAGCATAATTTGTTGACCTCACTAGCCGGCTAAAATGTATTTGAGTATAGCAAAGCTAAAGCCTCCTAAGGATCGGATCATTTTTTTCAAATTTTCGCCTAAAATGACATACCCAAATCTAACTGCGTGTAGCTCAGGACCTGAAGCAAGGATATGCATATTCTTGATTCCATTTGAAAGGAATCACTTTGACGTTTGTGGAAATGTGACATAAATGTAGGAGAATATAACACATTCGATCTGGTAAAAGATAATGCAAAGGAAAAAAGTTGTTTTTTGTTGTTATTTTTTGTACCATCATCTTTGAAATGCAAGAGAAAGGCCATAATGTATTATTCCAGCCCAGGCGCAATTTAGATTTTGGCCACTAGATGGCAGCAGTGTACATGCAACGTTTTAGACTGATCCAATGAACCATTGCATATCTGTTCAAAATGTTGTATCAAGACTGCCCAAATGTGCGTAATTGATTTATTAAAACATTTTCATGTTTATAATTGTGCACTCTCCTCAAACAATAGCATGGTATTCTTTCACTGTAATAGCTACTGTAAATTGGACAGTGCAGTTAGATAAACAAGAAGTGAGGCTTTCTGCCCATATCAGATATGTCTATGTCCAGGGAAATGTTTTTGTTACTTACAATCTCATGCTAATCACATTAGCCTACGTTAGCGCAACCATCCCACGGGGGACGCACCGATCCTGTTCACATCCAAACAACCAAACGCTTTTGTCATTGATGAGCATTGCTTTAGGCATGATAGATTTTTCCAGCAATGCTCTACAACATGTAGAGTATTGTAAACCATCCCCGTGGCTCCTGAGGATCTCCGGGATGTGTTATGAGCTAAAACAAATCATACTTATGGGTATTATTATTATTGCCTGTATAATATCCATTGTTTATCCATCTCTGTTGGTATACACACACTGCATGCACTGTCAAATTCGAATACAGCGTTGTTTATTCTCACTGGCAAGTAAAGCAAACAGCACTATTGTTATTCCGAGAGCATTCTGAGTGGTTTCTCACTCATGAGTGCCCAAAGATAAGACCTCTGTTCCATTGTAACTGCAGTCAATATGTACGAGAGGAGAAGGAATGCAATTTTAAAGAACATAAACAAATACATTGCATTTTTTTCGCTCGCTTTAGTCTACCTGCCTCGGTCCAGATTTTCAAAGAGCTTGTGTCTAGATTCATTGCGGCTTTTCAACAAAGGTCAAAATCAAAGATGTTTACATGTTAGATACTTTCTGTGGATAACAGTCGGACTGACTCCGTCAAAGAAAATGGTCTGCTTATGACGTGAGGCAAAAAGAAAAAGGTAGAAGACTAATGTGAGCATTTATAACAATGCAATATACACAGAGATTGGGAAAATCCACACTAGTCTTCACCTCAGTGCAATCATCCTGTCAGGTGGTACTTCTCATGGAGTGTGGTAAGGCTATTTATTTCCATCCCTGAAGGACCAAAGTACTGATGGTTTTCTTTCTCCCTAGTAGTTTAATTGATCAATTAATGCAATTGATTGGTAAGATAGTTCACGAACTGGAAAAATAAATAATAAATTAAAGACTGAAAACAAGCTAATGTGGTCTTTTAACGTAATTGAATAGCCTTGATGTCTATGCAGTCCATATACACATCAATTACATACAGATGATTTGACAATCCTCTGCAATCCGCCACAGTACTACATAAAGTGATCTCACCGCATAATGAACAAGGATGTTGCATTAAGGCCTACATTCTGTTCAAGTTCTCTCCCCCCATTTCTAACTTTCTGATATGATAAATAGCCTGGGGGAGACTTCTTATCTCAACATTGTTATCTAGGGCGGCAGGTAGCCTTGAGGTTAGAGCGTTGGGGCGAAAAGGTTGCTGGTTCGAATACCGGAGCCGGCAAGGCGAAAAATCTCCCGATGTGCCCTTGAGCAAGGCACTTAACCCTAATTGCCCCAGGGGCGCTTTACAAAGGTGACCCTGACCGTGACCCCGCTCCCTGTTGGTGTCTCATGGAGAGCTGGGATATGCAAAAAATACATTTCCATTACACACTTCTGTGTAACAGGACAAATATAAACACTCCCCAATTTTTTTTTTTATCTTACCCCCTTTAATCACCTTTGGTAGATTGCTATTGCCAACAATATGTTTTGAAAGTCTAATTTGCACGCGGAGAAAGCGTCTCTATGCATGAAAGCGTCTCAATGTGTTGAGCATCATATGAATGTGGCCGTTTGTCTGTTCATGTGGTAATTGGGCAATCAGCTCCAGTTATTACAATATGGTGATAGGAATATCCCATCCCTCCTCTCTGTTGCATTTTACTATTAAAGAAAGGAAGGACAGTGTCACACCCTGATCTGTTTCACCTGTCTTTGTGATTGTCTCCACCCCCTCCAGGTGTCGTCCATCTTCCCCATTATCCCCTGTGTATTTATACCTGTGTTCTCTGTGTGTCTGTTGCCAGTTCGTCTTGTTTGTCTTGCCAACCAGCGTTTGTGTCAGCTCCTGCTTTTCCCCAGTCTCTCTTTTCTTGTCCTCCTAGTTTCTGACCCTTGCCTGTCCTGACCCTGTACCCACCCTCCTGACCACTCTGCCTGACCCTGACCCTGCCTGGAGTCCTGTACCTTTGCCCCTGTTGCTGTAATAAACATTGTTACTTTGACACGGTCTGCATCTGGGTCTTACCTTGATACCTGATAGATAGACAGACTCAACAAAAAGCAAAGTCAGTCATGACCTCCGCTAAAAGTTACAAGGTAACTATGTCAGTCTAGAGTCTCTAAACAGAGGTCAACGTTTGAAGTGAAAATAGGACAGTTTGTCCCACTATCAACCTTTGACCGCTGTCTAGGAGCAGCTTCCATTGGATAGAAGTTCGAATCCCTTCCAGCCAACAGTCAAGGATTCATCGAAACACTCGCTTCTAATTCGGGAGAATGAAAAACTCGACCCTCACCCATTCCTGAATACTTACTTTTTTGAATGTCACTGGTTGGTCATGGTTTCCGCACAACAAGTGTCCTAGGTTTGAATCAGTCCCTGATTGGATGGTAATAATTCAAAATGTGCTGCAGGGGTTTAATTATGGATGTAATCAACTCTAAAATCCTGAGTTCACCACACATTATGGTTGTTGTACAAATAACTCAATATGTTCTAAAAGGATGTTCTGTTTCTTTTGCTTTGCTTTCTCTATTGAAAATGTAACCACATGGGTCCTTCAGGTCTGACCTTGAAAACATCCGACCTACAGCACTGAGAAAATCCTATGTGGACAATACATCTGAAGGGTTATGAATCATGTATGTCTTTCTCATACAATGATTAGCTTCACTCTGAGAAGTATACAGATCCATAAAAAAAGGTATTGAGCCTAGTGGTTTTTCTATGGAGATCATACGTTGGTGACGGCGGACAGGCAATCTGTATTTCTTCTGTCACACTTTTGACAGACAAAACGAGTCCGAGCAGAATGGATCGAGTGCGTGAGGGTGCTTTCAGTACACAAGTTGGAACGAGTTCAACTTTCTAGGCGATGAATCCTGAAATAGCATGTGTCAACCAATAGAGCTCGAATGACAAAATAGTCCACGACTCCACTAAACGCACCCAGTAGACAACTATCCATCAAAATAAGTTTTGCATTGAAACTGGCCTCATCTCCCTCCTAGCTTGTCATAACATCCCATTTTCTGCAACAGCAAGCCCTCTCTGAAATATATTTCAATGTTTATGATTCAGCCACTGAAAATTAAAGGTTTTCTACATGTGAGTCTGGGCTTTGCTCCACATTGCAGATTGGAGGGGGATACAGACTAGCATAACATACTCACTCACTCACTCACTCACTCACTCACTCACTCACTCACTCACTCACTCACTCAGTCACTCACCTACTCACTCACTCACCTATTCACTCACTCACTCACTCACTTACTCAGCTTCTAGTCAGGTTTAATGGAGAGAGGTACGCCACACAAAGTAATGACAATTTGTTTTGCAGCTATAATAATTAGTCTGTTAAAATGGAACGAAATGAACGTGTCTCAGGAAATGTTAAATGAATTAAATTGCAAATTGAAATTATGCCGGAGTGCTGAGAACAACCTTTCGCTGTTTATCTGTTACGGCTGCGACAGTTCAACATGTATTTATTCATTTGTGTTTATTGCAAATGAATAGGTAATCAAATTATACATTTGTCACATCATTGAGGCAAATGACAACTTGAAACCAATTGAGGATTGCACACGAAGTTTGGCTAAAAAGTTGTCCTTTTTCGAATAAATCCTGGAAACTGTGGGTTGTGATGTCACAATAATATATGTCCAACTTGACCTCATTGCACTGAATGACAACTTTAGACCAATTATGGATGCCATGCATGAGTTTTGTAGTCTATACGGTGTTTCTTTTCAATTCAGTTATGGATAACACACGTTTTGGCATCAACATTTTTTTCCTTTTCAAATCACCTTAAAATATTAGTACAGTATGTCTCCCTCTTCCATAGAACATAAAGCATATCTGACGTTACTGCTCTGCTTGACAAGCGTTGTGTCGGATGCAACTGATGTATTGTAAATCATGGTATGCAGTGTGCGTCGGGACAGAGGCACCCAGGTAATGAGAAGTAGATGGGGCCGGGCAGCGTCCCGGCGTGCAGATTTCAAACCCCGTGTTCTCATCCTACGGCTGCCTGTCGCTTTTGGAGCAGTGGGATAATACATCAAATAGCCTTCCCTGGGACAGCACAGAGAGAGAGAGATGGAGAGATGGAGGGAGGGAGTAGGAGAGAGGGAGGTGGCAATGAGTGAAAAGGGAAGGGAGAGCGAGAAAGGGAGGGGGCTGAAAAAAAGAGAACAGCGGAGAGAAAGAAGAGACGGAGGAGGAACATATGTAGAAAGAGGAGTGTGGGGAAGAACAAAGGCCGTGGAGGAAGGAGAGAGAGAGTGGAAAAGAGCAAGTGAGAGTTAGAGATGGTAGGTGATCTGCGCATCAGAATGTACATGGGCAGAGAGCTTGAACTGGGAGTCTCTACAAATGTGGCAGACAGGATGAATAATTCACAGCTGCTTCTCACTGACTTCCTACTGCTGCTACTCTGCTGTGATCTAGCTGCTTCTCACTGACTCTTGCTACTGCTGCTACTCTGCTGTGATCTAGCTGCTTCTCACTAACTCTTGCTACTGCTGCTACTCTGCTGTGATCTAGCTGCTTCTCACTGACACCTGTTCTGTGACGCCGCATGGAGTAATCGTCAGATCACAGGCCCAGTCTGTGTGTGTGTGTGTGTGTGTGTTTTGTATGTGTGGACAAACTCTG
The DNA here is from genome assembly GCF_045679555.1 of Salvelinus alpinus. Classification (NCBI taxonomy): domain Eukaryota; kingdom Metazoa; phylum Chordata; class Actinopteri; order Salmoniformes; family Salmonidae; genus Salvelinus; species Salvelinus alpinus. Next base: position 5,053,705 of record NC_092124.1, on the reverse strand, counting down.
ATAGAGCAGTCATTTAGTTCTCACACATGCACTCACACACACCCCTCCCATGACCTAGATGTGATTGTGCTGATGCATACTGTAGCTCTCTCGCTATCTCCCTCTCTTCATGTATCTGACTGCATTCAGCTACAGAAGAAGCCTGCCTAATGAATAAACACGCGGACGGACATTGCCATGGTGAAGTGACAGAAACTTGGTGTGCAGGGATTCTGTTTCTTTTTTCATCTCTAGGACTATGTTTGCTATTTATCTGTGGGCTACTTGCAAGTTAGAAATGTGTAGATTCAAACCAAAGTTGTTGGGAGAAATATTGACATTTTGAAACTTTCTGATGACGTTTTCAAATGTTCTCTGAACGTAATCTGTGGCATTATCAGTAGACCTGAGTTGAAATACTCCTTTGAAACCTGTCAAATACATGAACAGTTTCAAATACACTCGGAGTGGCAGGTGGGCGGGGTTTGTTGTTCTATTGGTTACAGTCGAACTCAATCAAGCACAGTTCAAGTATTTGAAATGATTTCAAATAGTATTTGCACCCAGGTTTGGTTGTCATCTGGGACTCTAATTTCAAATGCTAAAATGCAACTCAAGTAGTTTTTTTCTGCAGTATAATTAATGTTCATGAATATTTGTGTTTTTGTTTTGATTCCAGTAGAGGTTGTAATTTTGCATACCCGGCCGTTCTCTCTCCTGAGATTCCTCGTAAAACTGACAGATGAAAAGCTACATTAGCTTTGTTTGAAAATGACATTGTTCGAAGGTAGTGAACTTTCACTGGGGGAGGCAAGTAGCCTACACAACCTGCCATATGACAATGTTAACATTCAGTAACTTTGCTTACATAGCCTATAGTAACTACTGCCTGCAGGTCAGCCTGCTACCTAAGCTATTCTGAAATAGCTATTCTGCTATTCTGAAAAAGTGATGTTTACCTGCCACTATCTCAAACTACTGCAACACAGGTTTGATTCAATATAGCTCTTTTCTCGCTTTCAGAAGAGCTTTGATTTATCTAACAGAGTGCGAAGGCTTTCACAAGCAATTTGTGCCGAGGGTTCAGCGAAAAATCTCCATGAATCATCATAACAGACAACTGACAATAATTACCTATATTAGATTATCTCCCCAGTCACAAATAGATGAGCAGCCTAATCTCTTATGACGTTTTTTCCATTCTTTTTCTCAAAATCCTTTTTCTCTTTCCCACTCGAGTGTTTTACAGTGACTCCTCACATTTCTGAGTACTTCTGTGTCATCTAATATAAGTTGTGGGTCGATCCATCTGCTGGGTCTGTAAAACAGGGATCAACTCTGAGTGCATTTTGAGCATCCTGTATTTACAGCATTTCACACTGTGGTCTAGGCCGGTGGTCATAAATTCATTTTGCCTTATCATCCTTCAGTGGAAAGCTGATCCTAGATCTGCACCCAGGGGAGGGAGGGAGCAGACTGGGGCTATTTATGGGTCTTCATGGAGCTCTACACCTCAGAGCTCTGTTTGTGCTAGGTGGGGAGCAAAACTCCAACAAGACTACGGTAGCGAAGACACACGCGCACCTGCAATTATGACTGGATGATTGTATAATCAATGACGATTGTGTTGTATAATCAACGCCGGTGGACAGTGTGCGCGAGTCTGTGTGTGTGTGCACCTGTACTTGTGTGCACTATTGTTAAACACCCACTGCCCATTACCACTAGTGTTACATCACATTCCATCTGTCAGGACTGGGCGGCCAAGCTTCTTCCAGCTTAATGAACATGCCTGTCCCCGGAACCTCTTGGGACCTCAGACCCCTCTGTGACTGGCAGCCCTTTAACACGCACATCAGATATACTGAGGGAAAAAAGTTAAAAGAGAAATAGAATGATTAAGAAAGGCAGAGAGAGGTAGAGGGAGGAGATATACAGAGAGAGAGAGAGAGGTAGAGAGAGAGGTAGAGAGAGAGGTAGAGAGAGAGGTAGAGAGAGAGGTAGAGAGAGAGAGGTAGAGCGAGGTAGAGAGAGAGAGAGAGAGACCCATGTCTTGCAGTAAACAATAACCCAGTGCTCACTGGGAAAGGAGTTGGGGCTTGTCATGTCCATTGTGTCACGTCGAAGGAGCCCTGCTCAGTTCTAATGACACGATACTTGTTGCATACATACACAACCACAGCTTGGCACAACACAATGTTATGACTCATCCTGTGGCTGCGATTTGATCTGTTGCTAGATCCCATTGAGCCTTAAGTGTGTTTCAGAGACCTCTAATAAAGCTGTACGTCTGCTGTTGCTTCTCTGTCATTAGGACCCTAAAGAGATGTGTAGGGACTCATTAACAGTCCCCTGAACAGGAACCAACATCAGAAGCCGTTCAGCCCACTCTTCTATCTCTCATGTTCCAACACTGTCACCATGCAGTGGAGGGAAAGGTTGGGAAGCCGTCTGATGATCCCACACAAACCGCAAATCGTGTTTCACCACTGAGGGGTTTGGCAGATGTCAACACGGCACTTTGTATTATTCTCTAAGGCTCTTGAGCGAAGTTCTCAAAACAATGGTATATCACAAGTGCTGTCCTGTTTGGTGGTTTAGCGATCCACACTCTCAGAGGAATTATTTTGGAGAATGTTATTGAGACAAGTTTTTTTGTTTGTTGTATCTGTCTGGTTTGTCAGCATAAACAGTGCTTGAGGAATTTGATTCCTACAGGCTCACAGAAGTATGATGGTGTTTTGTTGCTCGTAACTATTGGGACATCGTCGTTTTTAAAGTAAAATGCCGTTACATCAAAATTATTATCGTATCTGATGGAAAAAACCTGTGGTTTAAATAGTTCATGCGGACTGCTTCATGACAGTCCTGAAACTAATTGCTCGTGGATGCGTCGTGACCCAAGAAGACGCTTACAATGCAATCGGAAACGAGTCGTTAACCTTTAATCTGGTAAGAACCAACGTTTTTTTTTTTTAATCTGATTAATTGGCATGTTTCATCTTAACGGTTCAAAAGGACATCAAAGTTCCCTTTTATTTTTTGCGCTTTCATCTTCTCTGATGAAATGTTCCAAACCGTTCAGGAACGGAACAAAAGCAGTGCTTCGAACATGGGCTGAGTACGTACAGCAGTTAGGGAGTCTCACTTGGGCCTGGTCTGACAGTGAGTGAAGGCTACCTGGATTGGATCGGAGAGCAAACAAAAAGGAAACATGTCAAAGAACTGTTACAGAAACCGTGTGCAATTTCAGCGATGGGTAAAGTTGGACGTATCAGTGACATGTCATAGGCCCTGCAGACAGCTCCCAGTGAATTGAAAAGAGTGCAACGCTTGTTCTCTATTAGCGCCTAGACCTTTGCTTTGGGATGATTTATGGTTGTAGTGGATGGAGCCTCAGATTGGTGCTGGAAGTTGGCAGCGAGACACACAGTGACGATTGCAAGACCTCAGGAGGAAAGAGCGGGGAAATGGTTCTGAAAATAATCAGGATTTCATTACATTTTGAGATTCATTAATTCTGGCAGGCTCGTCGGTTATTTCCAATGGCTACAAAATGTAATACATACAGCAATCTGTTCTCGTCTCTGCCAACCGAAGCCGATGCTTAGCTGTACTTTGGAAAAGAGACAAAATCGGTTAATGCCAGACTGCTTTAGAATTACAGTTGTTTAGACAGTTTTGATACGATACACTGCAAGACAAATCACAGTTCTTACAGGATATCAAAATCTACTTTCAAATTTCAAGTACAGCTTTAGATTTATATATCAATCCTATGTCTGAGATCAATCGTAGTACAGATGATTATGTATATACAGTTGAAGTCGGAAGTTTACATACACCTTAGCCAAATACATTTAAACTCAGTTTTTCACTATTCCCTGTTTTAGGCCAGTTACGATCACCACTTTATTTTAAGAATGTGAAATGTCAGAATAATAGTAGAGAGAATGATTTATTTCAGCTTTTATTTCTTTCATCACATTCCCAGTGGGTCAGAAGTTTACATACACTCAATTAGTATTTGGTAGCATTGCCTTTAAATTGTTGAACGTGGGTCAAAGGTTTCGGGTAGCCTTCCACAAGCTGCCCACAATAAGTTGGGTTAATTTTGGACCATTCCTCCTGACGGAGCTAGTGTAACTGAGTCAGGTTTGTAGGCCTCCTTGCTCACACACGCTTTTTCAGTTCTGCCCATACATTTTCTATAGGATTGAGGTCAGGGCTTTGTGATGGCCACTCCAATACCTTGACTTTGTTGTCCTTTAGTCATTTGCCACAACTTTGGAAGTAGGCTTGGGGTATGACCCATTTGCGACCAAGCGTTAACTTCCTGACTGATGTCTTGAGATGTTGCTTCAATATATCCACATAATTTTCCTCCCTCATGATGCCATCTATTTTGTGAAGTGCACTAGTCCCTTCTGCAGCAAAGCACCCAGCAACTTGATGCTGCCACCCCGTGCTTCACGGTTGGGATGGTGTTCTTTGGCTTGCAAGCATCCCCCTTTTTCCTCCAAACATAACGATGGTCATTATGGCCAAAGAGTTCCATTTTTTTTCATCAGACCAGAGGACATTTCTCCAAAAAGTACGATCATTGTCCTCATGTGCAGTTGCAAACCGTAGTCTGGCTTTTTTTATGGCGGTTTTGGAGCAGTGGCTTCTTCCTTGCTGAGCGGCCTTTCAGATTATGTCGATATAGGACTCGTTTTACTGTGGCTATAGATACTTTTGTACCGGTTTCCTCCAGCATCTTCACAAGGTCCTTTGCTGTTGTTCTGGGATTTCTTTGCACTTTTCTCACCAAAGTACGTTCATCTCTAGAAAACAGAACGCGTCTCCTTCCTGAGCGGTATGGCGGCTGCGTGGTAGCATGGTGTTTATACTTGCATACTATTGTTTGTACAGATGAATGTGGTACCTTCAGGCATTTGGAAATTGCTCCCAAGGATGAACCAGACTTGTGGGGGTCTACAATTTTTTTCCTGAGGTCTTGGGCTGATTTCTTTTGATTTTCCCATGATGTCAAGCAAAGAGGCACTGAGTTGAAGGTCGGCCTTGAAATACATCCACAGTTACACCTCCAATTAACTCAAATTATGTCAAGCTTCTAAAGCCATGACATCATTTTCAGGAATTGTCCATGCTGTTTAAAGGCACAGTCAACTTAGTGTATGTAAATGTCTGACCCACTGGAATTGTGATACAGTGAATTATAAGTGAAATTAACTGTCTGTAAACAATTGTTGGAAAATGACTTGTGTCATGCACGAAGTAGATGTCCTAACCGACTTGCCAAAACTATAGTTTGTTAACAAGAAATTTGTGGAGTGGTTGAAAAACTAGTTTTAATGACTCCAACTTAAGTGTATGTAAACTTCCGACTTCAAATGTATATCACAGGTTACATTTTAGAATTCATGCTTTCAATGTCTGCACAGTAGCTTGATCAAATGGAGACACGTGGAGCAAGGCTCAATTTTATTCCTGACTGGGAACACGGATTAATACATACCTGTCTCCCCTTGAAGATTAGAAGGGACACTTAAAAGCGAAACCCTGGAGCACGTCAAAAAGAAGTCCAGATCTGTGTAGGACTGACGATGCTAATTTAGATATCACCCGCATATCCCTACCGTTAAGACCCAATGAAAGGAGACGAACGGTGGCAATCTTCAGAAGAAATAAAGAGGTGGGCCTGTGATTAAATTTCTAATCAGATGCACTTTAAAGAGCATAATATTGGCAAAAAATCTCTGGGAAGATATTTCCATTCGGTATGACAAGGCAACCTTTGATGTTCCACTTTTGAGATATACGACAGACTGAAAGGGATGGATGAAAAATACCTGAACAATTTTTTCCTAAATACTTTAAATATGACTTGAGTTATTTTTCAATCATTTTTGGACATATTGTCCTAGCTTTTTAGAGAGATACACTGTCTGTTATCTACATCTCCTTCATTTCACCTTCTTTCCCACAGGGACTCTAGAGCACTTCAACATCTCAATCACTACTCTACCTAGTTTAGAAGTGGTGGAGCAGAGAGAAGTAGAAAATGGCTGACCAATTTGACGCTTCACCTCTTCAGCCCTAGCCAATGATTCAACTCTCAAATTAGATCAAGGGTTCTGCCAAAGCCTTACCAGGATCTCGCCTTTCTCGTTCTCCTCACTCTTAAGATGGTTATCGGTGTTTTAAATAGGGAGTGGAGCCAGACCAGTCTGCAAGCTAAGGGGAAGGTAATGGACCCGCGAAGGCTATTGGCATGCTATGTTTTATGGGGCGCATAGATCATTGTGATGTTTCAATATGCAGACGGACAATGAGAATCAATAGCCTACTGGTGACTAGCATGGAAATGACATGTTAAAATGCCCCACGTCATGTATGCATTATTCAGGGTGAATTAAAAATGAGGTATGGATTGATTTAGCAGTGTAAGCTTTCTTGTAATGGGAAACTGAGTTGGCGTTCCAATTCATTGCAATGGTGTTTCTGTATGGACCTCGCTTTGTGCACGGTGGAATTGTCATGCTGAAACATAGCCCGAACCATGAACAACAGACCCAGACCATTATTCCTCCTCCACCAAACTTTACAGTTGGCAATATGCATTGGAGCAGGTAGCGTTCTCCTGTCATCCTCCAAACTCAGATTCGTCTCTCAGACTGCAAGATGGTGAAGCGTGATTCATCACTCCAGAGAACGCATTTCCACTGCTCCAGAGTCCAGCGGTTGACAAGCTTTACTCCAACTGACGCTTGGAATCCTGCATGGTGATCTTAGGCTTGTGTGCGGCTGCGTGGCCATGAAACCCATTTCATGAAGCTCCTGACAAACAGTTATTGTGCTGACGTTGTTTCCAGAGGAAGTTTGGAACTCGGTAGTGAGTGCTGCAACCGAGGACAGACGTTTTTTACGCTCTACGCGCTTCAGCACTCTGCGGTCCCGTTCTGTGAGCTTGTGTGGCCTACCACTTCGCGGCTGAGCCATTGTTTTTCCTAGACATTTCCATTTCACAATAACAGCGCTTACAGTTGACCGGTCAAGCTCTAGCAGGGCAGAAATTTGCCAAACTGACTTGTTGGAAAGGTGGTATCCTTTGACGGTGCCACGTTGAAAGTCACTGAGCTCTTCAGTAATTCTACTACCAATGTTTCTCTATGGAGATAGCATGACTTTGTGCTCGATTTTATACACCTGTCAGAAACGGGTTTGGCTGATATAGCAGAATCGACTAATTTGAAAGGAGTCTCCAAGTACTTTTGTATATACAGTTGAAGTCGGAAGTTTACATACACTTAGGTTGGAGTCATTAAAACTCGTTTTTCAACCACTCCACAAATGTATTGTTAACAAACTATAGTTTTGGCAAGTTGGTTAGGTCATCTACTTTGTGCATGACACAAGTCATTTTTCCAACAATTGTTTACAGACAGATTATTTCACTTATAATTTACTGTATCACAATTCCAGTGGGTCAGAAGTTTACATACACTAAGTTGACTGTGCTTTTTAACAGCTTGGAAAATTCCAGAAAATGATGTCATGGCTTTAGAAGCTTCTGATAGGCTAATTGACATAATTTGAGTTAATTGGAGGTGTAACTGTGGATGTATTTCAAGGCCTACCTTCAACTCAGTGCCTCTTTGCTTGACATCATGGAAAAATCAAATGAAATCAGCCAAGACCTCAGGAATAAATTGTAGACCTCCACAAGTCTGGTTCATCCTTGGGAAACATTTCCAAACGCCTGAAGGTACCACATTCATCTGTACAAACAATAGTACGCAAGTATAAACACCATGGGACCACACAGCCGCCATACCGCTCAGGAAGGAGACGCGTTCTGTCTCCTAGAGATCAAAGTAATTTGGTGAGAAAAGTGCAAATCAATCCCAGAACAACAGCAAAAGACCTTGTGAAGAGGCTGGAGCAAACAGATACAAAAGTATCTATATCCACAGTAAAACGAGTCCTATATTGACATAACCTGAAAGGCCGCTCAGCAAGGAAGAAAACCGCCATAAAAAAAGCAAGACTACGGTTTGCAACTGCACATGGGGACAAAGATTGTACTTTTTGGAGAAATGTCCTCTGGTCTGATGAAACAAAAATATAACTGTTTGGCCATAATGACCATCATTATGTTTGGAGGAAAAAAGGGAGGCTTGCAAGCCGAAAGAACACCATCCCAAACGTGAAGCACGGGGGTGGCAGCATCATGTTGCGGGGGTGCTTTGCTGCAGGAGGGACTGGTGCACTTCACAAAATAGATGGCATCATGAGGGAGGAAAATAATGTGGATATATTGAAGCAACATCTCAAGACATCTGTCAGGAAGTTGCAAATGGGTCTTCCAAATGGACAATGACCTCAAGCATACTTCCAATGTTGTGGCAAAATGGCTAAAGGACAACAAAGTCACGGTATTGGCGTGGCCATCACAAAGCCCTGACCTCAATCCTATAGAAACTTTGTGGGCAGAACTGAAAAAGTGTGTGTGAGCAAGGAGGCCTACAAACCTGACTCAGTTACACCAGCTCTGTCAGCAGGAATGGGCCAAAATTCACCCAACTTATTGTGGGAAGCTTGTGGAAGGCTACCCGAAACGTTTGTCCCAATTTCAACAATTTAAAGGCAATGCTTCCAAATACTAATTGATTGTATGTAAACTTTTGACCCACTCGGAATGTGATGAAAGAAATAAAAGCTGAAATAAATCATTCTCTCTACTATTATTCTGACATTTCACATTCTTAAAATCAAGTGGTGATCCTAAATGACCTAAGACAGAGAATTTTTACTCGGATTAAATGACAGGAATTGTGAAAAACTGAGTTTACATGTATTTGGCTAAGGTGCATGTAAACTTCCGACTTCAATTTTATAGTGTACTTGAAACGGTAAGCAAAAGACTGATAACATAGAAAAATATGAATCAATAGAGGGAAGATCCTGATCATATCAGATAGAACTACTAAATATTTTTATTTATTTAACCTTTATTTTAACAGGGAAAACAAATTGAGACCTAGGTCTCTTTTACAAATAAGCCCTGTATATACGGCAGGTAGCCTAGTGGTTAGAGCATTGGACTAGTAACCGAAAGGTTGCAAGATCGAATCCCCGAGCTGACAAGGCAAAGATCTTTCGTTCTGCCCCTGAACAAGGCAGTTAACCCATTGTTCCTAGGCCGTCATTGAAAGTAGAATTTGTTCTTAACTGACTTGCCTAGGTAAAAAAGATATATACATACATGTACACATTAAAAAACACATTAATGAGAAGCACAAATAAAACATCACAAATCACCCAGAAATACAATTAAATTCCTCCACAAATAAGTCCCCAATCAATATTTTGAACCTGAATGGAACCAGAACGTCAAGATGAAATTTTTTTCGAACCTCAAGAACTTCAAGAGTTAATCAACCCTGTGAACGGTTAGGCAACTCAGGTGTCTATACTTCAACAGCAAAGTTAGATAATACAAAACGTTTATGAAAGTAGGGCCTTGTAAACAAAAAGCAGGGGTAATGTAGAGATCTACGGGTCTTTAGCGAAGTCCAGTCAACCGTTTGATAAATGATGCAGTGATGAGTATCAAAACTGTCACCTGTAACAAAAGGGCACTGTGGTAGATGGCATCTAAAGGTTTAAGAGAAGTAGCAGATCCACTTTGATAAATAATACGGCCATAATCAACAACAGATAAAAAGGTTGACTGAATAACCTGCTTCCTACTGCTTAGAGAAAGGCAATCTGTTTCTTTAGAAGAAAAAAACAACTTTAAATCTTAGCTTCTTAACCAGCTAATCTATATGTTTTTTTTAGACGTCAAATCCATATCAATCCAAATGCCTAAATATTTATATGCGGTAACACGTTAGACTGGAGAACCATCTGAGTGAAAATGTAGTTCATCTGAAATATTCTTACCTTAGTTTAAAAACATTATGCATTTAGTTTTGCCCTTATTAAGTACCTGTTTTAAATCAGCAATGTAGGAGGATCATGTCATGACATGTCATCAATTGACAAATGTTTACATTTACATTTACATTTTAGTCATTTAGCAGACGCTCTTATAGTAGAGTGCATACATTTACATACTGAGACAAGGATATCCCTACCGGCCAAACCCTCCCTAACCCAGACGACGCTATGCCAATTGTGGGTCGCCCCACGGACCTCCCGGTCGCGGCCGGCTGCGACAGAGCCTGGGCGTGAACCCAGAGACTCTGGTGGCGCAGCTAGCACTGGGATGCAGTGCCCTAGACCACTGCGCCACCCGGGAGGTTTGTTCACAAAGAGTGAAACTATAGATTATCTTTCCAGATACCCATATAAAATAAGGTAACATCAGGATGTGTCAGTAATGGTAAAAGGCCTAGAAGAGGAGGAATACATTATTGTCTATTGGAAAAAGGACATTTCTGTTTTTGCTTAGTTACAATCCTATTTCCCACAAAAAGTTGGTGCTGAACACAACGTCACAAAGAACCAACGTATTTCAAAAGGGCCTTTTATTAATCAGGGGAGACTGAAATACCAGGCCTTGTCTGAGTTTCATCCTGGAAGGGATACAGTTAAATTGTGTTTTGTAATACATAATCCTGATGCGTGTGCAACAGATCACAACGATGAGACACAAAGGGAGATATCCCTGGCAAGTTGGGAGAGTGAACGATACATCTTTTAGAGCCTGCTGTAATTGGCCGAGCTGAGATAGTGGAATTGCAGCGGGATACAAATGGCTTTCCTTTGAAGGCTCCTCAAATGGTAATCCTACATCCACTTTCATTGTTCACTTAAGACCAGGCACTCATCGTGAGCGAAATAACCATGATAAATCGCAGGGCTCAGAGTTATTCATCAAAGCGAGAGCTGGTTCCTTATGGCTGAGAATAGTCCACTTTCAGACTTAAACAGAATCACAGCAAAGGACTGTCTTTGGATATAAGGCTAAGACGCCATATACAGAGTTGTTAAAAGTATAGGACGGGATAAGAGTATGGGATGGAATAAGACTGCCACAGCCCTGAGTCAATGACATGTTAGAATTAACTTTGACAGTGATTACAGCTTTGAGTCTTTCTGGGTAAGGCTCTAAGATCTTTGACAGTGATTACAGCTTTGAGTCTTTCTGGGTAAGGCTCTAAGATCTTTGACAGTGATTACAGCTTTGAGTCTTTCTGGGTAAGGCTCTAAGATCTTTGACAGTGATTACAGCTTTGAGTCTTTCTGGGTAAGGCTCTAAGATCTTTGACAGTGATTACAGCTTTGAGTCTTTCTGGGTAAGGCTCTAAGATCTTTGACAGTGATTACAGCTTTGAGTCTTTCTGGGTAAGGCTCTAAGATCTTTGACAGTGATTACAGCTGTGAGTCTTTCTGGGTAAGGCTCTAAGATCTTTGACAGTGATTACAGCTTTGAGTCTTTCTGGGTAAGGCTCTAAGATCTTTGACAGTGATTACAGCTTTGAGTCTTTCTGGGTAAGGCTCTAAGATCTTTGACAGTGATTACAGCTTTGAGTCTTTCTGGGTAAGGCTCTAAGATCTTTGACAGTGATTACAGCTTTGAGTCTTTCTGGGTAAGGCTCTAAGATCTTTGACAGTGATTACAGCTGTGAGTCTTTCTGGGTAAGGCTCTAAGATCTTTGACAGTGATTACAGCTTTGAGTCTTTCTGGGTAAGGCTCTAAGATCTTTGACAGTGATTACAGCTGTGAGTCTTTCTGGGTAAGGCTCTAAGATCTTTGACAGTGATTACAGCTTTGAGTCTTTCTGGGTAAGGCTCTAAGATCTTTGACAGTGATTACAGCTTTGAGTCTTTCTGGGTAAGGCTCTAAGATCTTTGACAGTGATTACAGCTGTGAGTCTTTCTGGGTAAGGCTCTAAGATCTTTGACAGTGATTACAGCTTTGAGTCTTTCTGGGTAAGGCTCTAAGATCTTTGACAGTGATTACAGCTTTGAGTCTTTCTGGGTAAGGCTCTAAGATCTTTGACAGTGATTACAGCTTTGAGTCTTTCTGGGTAAGGCTCTAAGATCTTTGACAGTGATTACAGCTTTGAGTCTTTCTGGGTAAGGCTCTAAGATCTTTGACAGTGATTACAGCTGTGAGTCTTTCTGGGTAAGGCTCTAAGATCTTTGACAGTGATTACAGCTTTGAGTCTTTCTGGGTAAGGCTCTAAGATCTTTGACAGTGATTACAGCTTTGAGTCTTTCTGGGTAAGGCTCTAAGATCTTTGACAGTGATTACAGCTGTGAGTCTTTCTGGGTAAGGCTCTAAGATCTTTGACAGTGATTACAGCTGTGAGTCTTTCTGGGTAAGGCTCTAAGATCTTTGACAGTGATTACAGCTTTGAGTCTTTCTGGGTAAGGCTCTAAGATCTTTGACAGTGATTACAGCTGTGAGTCTTTCTGGGTAAGGCTCTAAGATCTTTGACAGTGATTACAGCTGTGAGTCTTTCTGGGTAAGGCTCTAAGATCTTTGACAGTGATTACAGCTGTGAGTCTTTCTGGGTAAGGCTCTAAGATCTTTGACAGTGATTACAGCTTTGAGTCTTTCTGGGTAAGGCTCTAAGATCTTTGACAGTGATTACAGCTTTGAGTCTTTCTGGGTAAGGCTCTAAGATCTTTGACAGTGATTACAGCTGTGAGTCTTTCTGGGTAAGGCTCTAAGATCTTTGACAGTGATTACAGCTTTGAGTCTTTCTGGGTAAGGCTCTAAGATCTTTGACAGTGATTACAGCTGTGAGTCTTTCTGGGTAAGGCTCTAAGATCTTTGCCCACATGGATTGTACACTATTTGCATATTTTTTTAATTCCTCAAGCTGTGTCAAGTTGATTGTTGATCATTGCTAGACAGGCATTTACAATCCGATTTAAGTCAAAACTGTAACTAGACAACTCAGGTACATTCAGTGTCATCTTGGTAAGCAAATCCAGTGTATGTTTGGCCTTGTGTTTTAGGTAATTGTCCTGCTGAAAGGTGAATTTGTCTCTCAGTGTCTGTTGGAAAGCAGACTGAACCAAGTTTTCCTCTAGGATTTTGCCTGTGCTTAGCTCTATTCCTTTTCTTTTTATATAAAAAAAAACTCCCTAGTCCTTGTGAATGACAAGTATGCCCATAACATGATGCAGCCACCACTATGCTAGAAAATATGACACGTGGTTCTCAGTAATGTGAGGTGTTCAATTTGCCCCAAAGATAACACTTTGTTTCCTGGTCTTTGTGGTTGAATCTGTGTATGAAATTCAGTTCTCGACTGAAGGACCTTACAGATAATTGTATGTGTGGGCACACAGATGAGGTATCATTAAAAAGTAACACTATTATTGCACACAGAGTCCATGCAACGTATTATGTGACTTGTTAAGCACTAAGAACATTTTTACTCCTGGACTTATTGTCACGGATCCCTCTGGAACTTTCATTGCGCACACCTGGCCCTTATTCCCACTGATTGTATTTGTATAAGTGTGCCCTTTGTTCACCATGGTGCTGTCGATTATTGTTACAATGTAAGTGGGTGCGTGTGAGTACCTGTGCTGAGTGTTTTGGGCTTTCGTGCCTTTGTGGATTGCGCAGAATATTACGGGTCTCGTCCCGTGTGTTAATCATTGTGAGCGTGTGTGATTTAATCAAGGTACCCCTCGCTCTTTTGTTTGGGTCACAAGCCTGTGTTTTTGTTACGTGTTTGTTTGGTCTGCGCCGACATTTGGGCTGAATAAAAAACCCTATTACGCAGTCCTGCGCCTGTCTCCCGAATCCATTCATACCAACGTGACACTTATTTAGGCTTGACATAACAAAGGGGTTAAATACTTATTGACTTTCAGCTTTCATTTTGTATTAATTGGTAAACATGTCTAAAAACATGATTCCACGTTGACATTATGGGCTATTGTGTGTAGGCCAGTGACACAAAATCTAAGTTTAGTCAAGGGGTGTGAATACTTTCTGAAGGCACTGTAAGGCTAACTGACACCACATATGGGGTGGAATATTGCTGTCGCACGTCCTATCAAAATGCGAAGGGGAATGAATTAAAAACCACGATTAAAAGAAGATGCGAACATAAACATATGATATCCTGTCACAACTGCAACGGTGCACTACTAGACAGTATCTGGTCTGAATTGAATCAATGTAATACTTATTTTCCAATACTGGTCCTCTCACTATAATAGCCTTGAGATTTAAAAATAGAAAAGAACAGTGAAAAAGTACGGATGATTGTAACGGCGATCCTCCTCCTCTTCATACGACGAGGAGGAGTAGTGATTTGACCAAGGCGCAGCGGGTTGTGAATACATGATTTATTTTAACAAGACGAAAAAAACACGAAACGAAAACACTTGAATAATTAACAAAATAACAAAACGGAGTAGACAAACCTGAACATACGAACTTACATATAACACGAAGAACGCCCGAACAGGAAAAATGACTACATAGAACGATGAACAAACACTACAGTCCCGTGTGGTACGAACAAACATACAGACACGGAAGACAATCACCCACAAACAAACAGTGAGAACAACCTACCTTAATATGACTCTCAATCAGAGGAAACGTCAAACACCTGCCTCTAATTGAGAGCCATACCAGGCAACCCAAAACCAACATAGAAACAGAAAACATAGACTGCCCACCCAAACTCACGTCCTGACCAACTAACACATACAAAACTAACACAAAACAGGTCAGGAACGTGACAATGATTCCAAGATATGGATTGTTTTAACATGCACATGTCTACCTAGATTCTTCTGTCGCATTACAAGTAAGTGGTCACATGGTTATCTTTAATCATAAACAGCACAAGCCCTTATTGGCCATATTACTAAACTATAATGGTATCCCATTACCTGTTATTTCATTCTCTAATGGGAATATGGAATTAATTTCAAAACAACCATGATGGTAATAGTATGAAATGGAATGGGCGGCGTTAGTAGTGTAGGCTTATACTCTCATGATTTTTCTTTGGTCAGAATGATTTAACAATCTAACGTATTCATTTAACAAAACATACTTAAAATGCGGTATGTGTTGGAGTAACCTTTAGAGCGGGTGTCCAGTTGGTGAAATGCCAGTAGCTCAAAAGGTTGCCAGTGTGGTGGCCAGAGACTAGTGAGCATCTTTATGGTTGACCTTTACTATAAGACACTCAATTCTTTCAAGTGCCGGGCTACACGCTCACTTAAATAATACAACACCACTCCAGTGTGCCAAGACATTTAGGTAACAAAAGTAAACAACACCAAGAGATCGATCTTGCCGTCTGTTGCCAACTTTTCTCTCTCCCTCCAAGATTGAAGGAGGATGATTGCTCACCAGATAAAAATAGCTCAGAGAAATGGAGACGCGGTGTCTACACATTATTCCCACTGTGGAGGAGAGAAAGAACACTGCCTGCACTGACTGGAGTGCTATAGCTAATTATCGCCATATATTTTTAACTCCTGAAAAATGATCACAAACAATGACAAGACACTCGATGTCCTGTACTGTACCAAGCTTCCTAATGTCAAATCTAAGGGAGAAGTGTAAGGTCGAGCATCAACTATGGATGTTGGCACAGAACTTTCACTAAAATGGGGGATGACATTTTAAAAAGAGGGCTAAAATGTCTGCTGAGAACAACTTCGGGACATAAACACAAAGGAAGTATTTTGGCGTGCCAAGATACTGGGTGTCACATAGACAATCCAAGTAACTCGGTGCTTTATTGCCTGCAGCAGTGCATACGTTTCTCGTTGAAAAATGTACCGCATCCGCCCCAGCTGGAGGATGGGGACCCAGGTGTGAGAGGAGGAGAGGAGATATGGACAAGGAGGAGAGACGCAGGGAGTGTTGTGAAAGGACGGTGTTACACGGGATGCCCCTACGCCCTTGGCTCTCTGGGACACAGAAAAGTCCTAACACTCTTTAAGTGCATTTTCCCACCTATTCTGATGTGTGAGTATAAACAGAGAGTACTGTGTTGTGTGTGTTTTTTCCTGTGTGTGTTTGTGTTTCTCTGCCTGTGTTTGTGCATGTGTCTCTATCTCTGCCTGTGTATATGTGTGCACTTCAACGCTTTTCACCCCTTGACTTTTTCACCTCTCGGTAAGTAATACGTGAGGAAAGCATGGATCCACATCGACTCAAGGAGTCGGAGGCATTTCATGTTTTAATAGCTATCCAGCACTGCTTACTGATGAGCTGACGTCACGGTAGGCCTGAAACGAAGGTAGTTTCATTACCCCGTCTGACTTAAACATGGGATATTGGCAGTTGCCTTTAATAACAGATGTATCCAGAGCGGATGTCTGAATTGACAAGCTTTTTGGGAAGGATCAGTCTGGTGATGTGCTTACTGGGAGTGGACTAACAACTCAATAGCCAGAGGGCATTGGCACTCACAAACTGAGAAAAGTAAATGAAGAGGAAAATGGGGTCGGTAACACTTCACTTGAGTCATTAGCACTTGCCAGCTGTGGCCAAAGTGTTAACCCACCTGGCTAGGCTATAACTGTGTCATAACTATGAGGAAAATGGTACCACATATATTCTCTTGACATTCTCGACATCTCGTATTATGCTATACGTAATGTATGTAATTATGCTGTAATCTGATAAGTAATGTGTAATGTTTATCCAAACCTTTGAGGTTTAAAACTACGTCTGTAACACACACTTTGTCTTAATTGGTGAATCACCAACATATGCCATCTCTTCTGCCACAGACTGAAAGAGAAGGCGATGTCTCTGCTGAAACAACATCTGCATGCTAGCTTCACACATTAATACTTTCTTCAATTATGCAAATCTGGCTGACCCGATTAAAAAACAAACAATATTCTTACTGTTCTAACTATGTTAGATACAGTGTGGGATGTGGAAATGTAATTATACCACATTTTCATGTTGGTATAGCCGAGGAGAGGCCATTAGGGCGGACAATTTTTTCTAAGCTCTGTGTGGTTGCAATATTATAATATATGTATGAATATTTTACTCAGATAATTGAGCCAGCCGATGCATTTAATACCAAACACACTGATATTTTTTTTTTCCTAAGTCCTTTGTAACTCAGTTGAATGAGCATGGTGCTTGTAACGCCAGGGTATTGGGTTTGATTCCCAGGACCATCCATATGTAAAATGTATGCGCGCATGACTGTAAGTCGCTTTAGATAAAAGCGTCTGCTAAATGGCGTATATATAAAACTAGCAGACGCTGCTCTATTTTTTCAGATAGTCGAGAAGACAAACAATTTGATGTTCAGAGTATTATAAACTGGATGGTTTGATCCCTGAATGCTGATTGGCTGACAGCCGTGGTATATCAGGCCGTATACCACGGGTATGACAAAACAAGTATTTTTACTGCTCTAATTACATTGGTAACCAGTTTATAATAGCAATAAGGCACCTCGGGGGTTTGTGGTATATGGCCAATATACCACGGCTAAGGGCCGTATCCAGGCACTCCGTGTTGTGTCGTGCTTAAGAACAGCCTATAACCGTGGTATTTTGGCCTTATAGCACACCCCCTCGGGCCTTATTGCTTAAATACAATTCTGTTTTCCCAAGAAGCACAACCACCCTCTGCAAAGAAATTCCAATTACCCCAGAGTGATGAGACAGCCTGGCTGCACTGGAGCAGCCGGTGATCAGGTCCCTTAATGTAGGAGATCACAGAGAGGGGGTTGGGTCTCCACATTCACTGAGGTTTTTTCCTAATAAAATAAAATAAAATTGTATTGGTGATTAGCAGATGTTATTGTGGGTGTAGTGAAATGCTTGTGCTTCTAGCTCCGACAGTGCAGTAATATCTAACAAGTGCATCAAAAGCTGGGACCGAGAGACTGAAAAACAGCTTCTATCTCAAGACTGCTAAACAGCAATCACTAACTAAGAGAGGCTGATGCCTACATTGAGACCCAATCACTGGCCTCTTTAATACATGGATCACTAGTCACTTTATACAATGCACTCTAAATAATGTCACTTTAATAGTGTTTACATGTCTTACATTACTCATATCACATGTGTATATACTGTATTTTATGCCATCTATTGTACCTTGCCTATGCCGCTCGGCCATCGCTCATCCATATACTTACATGTACATATTCTCATTCAGCCCTTTAGATTTGTGTGTATTAGGTAGTTGTTGGGGAATTGTTAGATTACTTGTTAGATATTACTGCACTGTCGTAACTAGAAGCACAAGCATTTCGCTACACTCGCATTAACATCTGCTAACCATGTGTATGTGACGAATAAGATTTGATTTGAAGTAATATCTAACATAGTACACAACATATAATCAATACACACACATCTAAGTAGGAATGAATTAAGACTATATACATATGGACGAGCGATGTCAGAGCGGAACGGACTAAGATACAGTAGAATAGTATAGAAAAAACAGTATATACATATGAGATGAGTAATGCAAGATATGTAAGCATTAAGTGAATGAGATACCATAGAAAACAGTATATACACATGAGATGAGAAATGCCAAAGATACCATTGAATAGTATAGAATACAGTATATACATATCAGATGAGTAATGCAAGATATGTCCGCCTCCCTGGAGCTCGAAGGCGCCAGGCTCCCCAGCATTACGCACTCCTGCCACCATCATTATGCACACCTGCATTCCCCCGTCGCGCGCATCAGCAATTATTGGACTCACCTGGACACAATCACCTGTCATTACCTCCCTATATACACTGCTCAAAAAAATAAAGGGAACACTAAAATAACACATCCTAGATCTGAATGAATGAAATATTCTTATTAAATACTTTTTTCTTTACATAGTTGAATGTGCTGACAACAAAATCACACAAAAATTATCAATGGAAATCAAATTTATCAACCCATGGAGGTCTGGATTTGGAGTCACACTCAAAATTAAAGTGGAAAACCACACTACAGGCTGATCCAACTTTGATGTAATGTCCTTAAAACAAGTCAAAATGAGGCTCAGTAGTGTGTGTGGCCTCCACGTGCCTGTATTTACATTTACATTACATTTAAGTCATTTAGCAGACGCTCTTATCCAGAGCGACTTACAAATTGGTGCATTCACCTTATGATATCCAGTGGAACAACCACTTTACAATAGTGCATCTAACTCTTTTAAGGGGGGGGGTGGCTAGAAGGATTACTTTATCCTATCCTAGGTATTCCTTAAAGAGGTGGGGTTTCAGGTGTCTCCGGAAGGTGGTGATTGACTCCGCTGACCTGGCGTCGTGAGGGAGTTTGTTCCACCATTGGGGTGCCAGAGCAGCGAACAGTTTTGACTGGGCTGAGCGGGAACTGTACTTCCTCAGAGGTAGGGAGGCGAGCAGGCCAGAGGTGGATGAACGCAGTGCCCTTGTTTGGGTGTAGGGCCTGATCAGAGCCTGAAGGTACGGAGGTGCCGTTCCCCTCACAGCTCCGTAGGCAAGCACCATGGTCTTGTAGCGGATGCGAGCTTCAACTGGAAGCCAGTGGAGAGAGCGGAGGAGCGGGGTGACGTGAGAGAACTTGGGAAAGTTGAACACCAGACGGGCTGCGGCGTTCTGGATGAGTTGTAGGGGTTTAATGGCACAGGCAGGGAGCCCAGCCAACAGCGAGTTGCAGTAATCCAGACGGGAGATGACAAGTGCCTGGATTAGGACCTGCGCCGCTTCCTGCGTGAGGCAGGGTCGTACTCTGCGAATGTATGACCTCCCTACAACGCCTGGGCATGCTCCTGATGAGGTGGCGGATGGTCTCCTGAGGGATCTCCTGCCAGACCTGGACTAAAGCATCCGCCAACTCCTGGACAGTCTGTGGTGCAACGTGGCGTTGGTGGATGGATCGAGACATGATGTCCCAGATGTGCTCAATTGGATTCAGGTCTGGGGAACGGGCGGGCCAGTCCATAGCATCAATGCCTTCCTCTTGCAGGAACTGCTGACACACTCCAGCCACATGAGGTCTAGCATTGTCTTGCATTAGGAGGAACCCAGGGCCAACCGCACCAGCATATGGTCTCACAAGGGGTCTGAGGATCTCATCTCGGTACCTAATGGCAGTCAGGCTACCTCTGGCGAGCACATGGAGGGCTGTGCGGCCCCCCAAAGAAATGCCACCCCACACCATGACTGACCCACCGCCAAACCGGTCATGCTGGAGGATGTTGCAGGCAGCAGAACATTCTCCACGGCGTCTCCAGTCTCTGTCACGTCTGTCACATGTGCTCATGTGCTCAGTGTGAACCTGCTTTCATCTGTGAAGAGCACAGGGCGCCAGTGGCGAATTTGCCAATCTTGGTGTTCTCTGGCAAATGCCAAACGTCCTGCACAGTGTTGGGCTGTAAGCACAACCCCCACCAGTGGACGTCGGGCCCTCATACCACCCTCATGGAGTCTGTTTCTGACTGTTTGAGCAGACACATGCACATTTGTGGCCTGCTGGAGGTCATTTTGCACGGCTCTGGCAGTGCTCCTCCTGCTCAAAGGCGGAGGTAGCGGTCCTGCTGCTGGGTTGTTGCCCTCCTACGGCCTCCTCCACGTCTCCTGATGTACTGGCCTGTCTCCTGGTAGCGCCTCCATGCTCTGGACACTACGCTGACAGACACAGCAAACCTTCTTGCCACAGCTCGCATTGATGTGCCATCCTGGATGAGCTGCACTACCTGAGCCACTTGTGTGGGTTGTAGACTCCGTCTCATGCTACCACTAGAATGAAAGCACCGCCAGCATTCAAAAGTGACCAAAACATCAGCCAGGAAACATAGGAACTGAGAAGTGGTCTGTGGTCACCACCTGCAGAACCACTCCTTTATTGGGGGTGTCTTGCTAATTGCCTATAATTTCCACCTGTTGTCTATTCCATTTGCACAACAGCATGTGAAATGTAATGTCAATCAGTGTTGCTTCCTAAGTGGACAGTTTGATTTCACAGAAGTGTGATTGACTTGGAGTTACATTGTGTTGTTTAAGTGTTCCCTTTATTTTTTTGAGCAGTGTATGTCTGTTCCCAAGCTCTGTTCCCTGCTTCAGGATTAATGTTCGTATGTTGTTGTGTTACCCGTGTGCTGACGCTGTTCCTGTCTTGTTCCATGTCTGTTCCTCATTAAATGTTCCACTCCTTGTACCTGCTTCTCTACTCCAGCGTCGGTCCATACAGAATCCTGAAGCCATCAAACGAAGCATAAGGGAGTGCTGGCTTACCGGTTGGTGGTGACGTCGGCTCCAGGGGCCGCCACCGATGGAACCGGGGGTGACTAAAACAGCTCGTCAGGGCTTCCACGCACTAGCTGGCTCGAGAGGTTTTCTTGTCCTGGTTGGCTCGGCAAGTGCCCATCACACGTCAGGCCTCAGCCGGATCGCCAGGGTTTTACGTCTCGGCCGGATCGCCAGGCGTTTACGCTTCAGCCGGCTCATCAGGCTCCCATGTTCCAGCGGGATCATCAGGCTTTCACGTCTCAACCGGGTCGGCAGGCACCTACACCTCAGCCGGTTCGCCAGGCCCCCACACCTCAGCCGGTTCGCCAGGCTCCCACATGCTGTTCGTTGACTATAGCACCATAGTACCATCCACACTCATCATTAAGCTTGAGGCCCTGGGTCTGAACCCCACACTGTGCAATTATGGTCATGGATTTCCTGACGGGCTGCCCCCCAGGTGGTGAAGGTAGGAAACAACATCTCCACTTCACTGATCCTCAACACTGAGGCCCCACAAGGGTGTGTGCTCAACCCCCTCCTGTACTCCCTGTTCACCCATGACTGAGTGGCCATGCATGCCTCCAACTCAATCATCAAGTTTACAGACGACCCAACAGTAGTAGGCTTGATTACCAAGAACAACAAGACAGCCTACAGGAGGAGGTGAGGGCTCTCGGAGAGTGGTGTCAGGAAAGTAACCTCTCACTCAACGTCATCATAACCAAGGAGATGATTGTGGACTTCAGGAAACAGCAGAGGGAGCACCCCCCTATCCACATCGACGGGACAGCAGTGGAGAAGTTCCTCGGCGTACACATCACGGACAAACTGAAATGGTCCACCCACACAGACAGTGTGGTGAAGAAGGCGCAACAGCGCCTCTTCAACCTCAGAAGGCTGAAGAAATTTGGCTTGTCACCTAAAACCCTCACACATTTTTACAGATGCACAATTGACAGCATCCTGTCGGGCTGTATCATCGCATGGTACGGCAACTGCACCGCCCACAACCGCAGGGCTCTCCAGAGGGTGGTGCACAACGCATCACCGGGGGCAAACTACCTGCCCTCCAGGACACCTACAACACCCGATGTCACAGGAAGGCCAAAAAGATTGTCAAGGACAACAACCACCCGAGCCACTGCCTGTTCACCCTGCTACCATCCAGAAGGCGAGGTCAGTACAGGTGCATCAAAGTTGGGACCGAGAAAAAAAAAAATAGCTTCTATCTCAAGGACATCAGACTGTTAAACAGCCATCACTAGCACAGAGAGGCTGCTTCCTACTGTACATACAGACTTGAAATCATTGGCCAATACATGAAACACTAGTCACTTTAATAATGCCACTTTAATAATGTTTACATACCTTGCATTACTTATCTCATATGTACAGTTGAAGTTGGAAGTTTACATACACCTTAGCCAAATGCATTTAAACTCAGTTTTCACAATTCCTGCCATTTAATCCTAGTAAAAATGACCTATCTTAGGCCAGTTAGGATCATCACTTTATGTTAAGAATGTGAAATGAGAGAATGATTTATTTCAGCTTTTATTTCTGTGGAATTGTTATATATTACTTGTTAGATATTGCTGCACTATCGGAACTAGAGCACAAGCATTTCGCTACGCTCGCAATAGCATCTGCTAACCATGTGTATGTGACCAATACAATTTGATTTGATTTGGAGCAGCCGGTGATCAGGTCCCTTACTGTAGGAAATCACAGAGAGCAGGAGGAGCCTCCACATACAGTCTATAAAGTTTGTCTGGACCTCCATTTTTTTCTTTACTGAACTTATCTTCATCGAATTGATTTACTGGTATGGGACTCCGAGGTCCTACTATGGACACCTTACTCTGGAGCTTCTTAGTTATTCACTGGTGTTCCTTTGTTGGTCACTGGAGTTCCTTCCCTCCAGGAAAACATTGGTTGAGTAACTGATACCCTTTTCACACTATTAAGTTAATAAGCCGAGCCAAGCTGTACCGCGTTGCCCTGGTCACTCGCACCCTAGCTGGAACAACTCGTTGTAGATTTAATTCTAAATTGGATGGTTTTCTGAGTTCATTATTCTTAGGAATCCTTCTATATATAATACACGAGATCAATTCATCCTCCTTCACTATTGTTCCACTCTAAATCCCGGAATTATCCACGTTGACGTCCACCTTTAGACAAGGTTCTCATTACATATTCCATCAGGTTGATGGCCAAGGGAAGTGATCGTAATGGAATTCCTGTCAGCTTCGCATCATGGACTCCCTGTCCATAGAATCATCTTTAATGAGTTACAGGTTCGGTTTCAAATGGTATTCTATTCCCTCTACAGTGCATTTGACCAGGACCCACAGGGTTCTGTTCAACAGCAGTGCACTATATCGGGAATTTGGATCGCTCTGTGAGAAAGACATGCTTTGGCCTTTGACACGATACTCGCCCGTTGCTCAGTTGTGTCGTGATGAGATCTTGTTGTATCTACTCTGTACTGTACTGGGGGGAGTTTTGTAGGTGACGCAGGCTCGCTGCTGACATGGCACGTTATTTCTCGACAACCCAGCCACACAGAGCAATAATTGAAAAATCTATTTCTGACAGTTAATCTTCTGTGCGTAAACTAGCTGAATTTGTTTGCTCTTCTGCGAGTGCCGTGGGTCTGTGACGTTGAGAGAGGGAGAAAAACTATTACATTGGCGAAAAAAGCTTTTGGGAAACTCAGTCCTGTACAGTTAGGATGAATAGGATTTTCTCTCAGCATAATTATCCATTCAAATAAGAATGATCATAACCTACTTTCACAAGCTATTACCATATGGTCATAAAAAGAGTACTTCAAGGTGTAAACAGAGGCTTTTTTCATGCTATAGAGTCAATTATATTAATCTAAAAAAGGTGCAAAAAAAATCTACAATTAGGACAAAACATTTGTATGGTGCTAAAATGTGTTCTTTGGAGTGTGTGATGTGTGCTATAGAGTGAGAGAGAAGGAGGAGAAAATAGGGAGGGAGGAGAAGAGTAAGTGTGCGAGTTTGTTTGCTTTAGAGACTCAGGGTCTCTAAACTAGCGTGTTCCCAGCTATGGGGATTAGGCCGAGAAGTGGAGCGAAAAGGACAATAATGAAGTTGAGCAGCAGAAGAAGAGAGAGACAGAGAGAGGGGGAAAGAGAGCGAGCGGGGGAGAGAGAGAGAGACACTACCAGCAAAGTGCAGGAATGGGATTTATAGTATAATCCCACATCCTTGACTTCCATGTCACTTCTTTCTGACTACCTCCCATGGAATGTTTGTATTTCACAACCTTCACTACTGCAGGGGATTGTGCGTGTCCACTTAGCTACAGAGGTGAAGCTGACATGTTTTACCAGTACAATAAATCCATCCCGGAGTGAGATGATATATTGTTAAACTTATTGTTGTGGTATGTTGAGTGTTTGTGTGTTAACTGTTATATGTCAGTGCAGCTAGGCCCATAGGAAAAAAATCTATTGCTCACTCGGATATCCTCCAGATCTTTTGTAGCTTCTCAATTTTGAATCATTCTGTGACCGTTTGTGTCTGGGTTATTGCTCCTAAAGGGCCCCTTAGGAGAAATATTGATGTGAAGTTAGAGACTTCTATGAGACGTATATAGGACACATTCATTCCTGCCTCTGTTATTTTAAAGGAGCAATAAAGATAAGTACCTGAGACAAGTTTGAGACTTTTACTAGACTAATGATCTTAGTCTGAGGCGATCATATCAGAAATATCTAAGAAGTATGAGCCATAAAGGAGATCTCTACATTGTATGTGCAACGTCTCATCCATATCTCATTTTTTTCTCTTAAAATTACTACAGAAGCTATGCATGAGTTTGGTTAATGAGATATGAGACACAATTGAGAATTGAATTTGTTAGCATTAATTTGCAGTATTAATTATGATCACATTTTAAAAACAAGAATGAAAACCGATACAAAATGTATTCAACAGTGCTTATTACTTTGGCAACCAAAAGTATGTGAACCATGTGGAATTACCTGGATTTCTGCATAAATTGGTCATACAATTTGATCTGATCTTCATCTAAGTCACAACAATAGACAAACACAGTCTGCTTAAACTAATAGCACACTAACAAGTAT
This sequence comes from Salvelinus alpinus, assembly GCF_045679555.1. NCBI lineage: Eukaryota > Metazoa > Chordata > Actinopteri > Salmoniformes > Salmonidae > Salvelinus > Salvelinus alpinus. Next base: position 5,028,369 of record NC_092124.1, on the reverse strand, counting down.
ACGTTTTCATGTCTTTAGTGAACACACCGTGTAAACATTCACAGTGCAGGCTGGAAAAAGTATGTGAACCCTTGGATTTAATAACTGGTTGACCCTCCTTTGGCAGCAATTAACTCAACCAAACGTTTTCTGTAGTTGCGGATCAGACCTGCACAACGGTCAGGAGGAATTTTGGACAATTAATTTTTACATTTTTACTGTTTCAGTTCAGCAATATTCTTAGGATGTCTGGTATGAACCGCTATCGAGGTCATGCCACAGCATTTGAAAATCGGGTTAAGGTCAGGACTCTGACTGGGCCACACCAGAAGGCGTAATTTATTCTGTTGAAGCCCTTCTGTTGCTGCTTTACTTCTGTGTTTTGGGTTGTTGTCCTGTTGCATCACCCAAATTCTTTTGGGTTTTAATTGGCGGACAGATAGCCTTACATTCTCCTGCAAAATGTCATGATAAACATGGAAAATCCTTTTTTCGTCAATGATAGCAAGCTGTCCAGGCCCTGAGGCAGCAAAGCAGCCCCAAACCATGATGCTCCCTCCACCATACTTTGCAATTGTGAAGAGGTTTTGATGTTGTTGTGCTGTGCCTTTTTTCTCCACACACAGCGTTCCTTCCAAACAACTCAACTTTAGTTTATTCTGTCAACAGAATATGTTGCCAGAAGCACTGTGGAACACCCAGGTGCTCTTTTGCGAACTTCAGACGTGCAGCAATGTTTTTTTTGGACAGCATTGGCTTCTTCCATGGTCTCCTCCCATGAACACCATTCACGCTTTTTCAGTTCTGCCCACACATGTTCTATGGGATTGAGGTCAGGGCTTTGTGATGCCCACTCCAATACCTTGACTTTGTTGTCCTTAAGCCTTTTGCCACAACTTTGAAAGTATGATTGAGGTCATTGTCCATTTGGAAGACCCATTTGCGACCACCTTCCTGACTGATGTCTTGAGATGTTGCTTCAATATATCCACATATTGTCCTGCCTCAAGTTGCCATCTATTTTGTGATGTGCAGCAGTCCCTCCTACAGCAAAGCACCCCAACAACATGCTGCTGCCACCCCCGTGCTTCACGGTTGGGATGGTGTTCATCGGCTTGCAAGCCTCCCCCCTTTTCCTCCAAACATAACGATGGTCATTATGGCCAAACAGTTCTAATGTTGTTTCATCAGACCAGAGGACATTTCTCCAAAAAGTACGATCTTTGTCCGCATGTGCAGTTGCAAACCGTAGTCTGGCTTTTAATGGCAGTTTTGGAGCAGTGGCTTCTTCCTTGCTGAGCGGCCTTTCAGATTATGTCGATATAGGACTTGTTTTACTGTGGATATAGATACTTTTGTACCTGTTTCGTCCAGCATCTTCACAAGGTCCTTTGCTGTTGTTTTGGGATTGATTTGCACTTTTCGCACCAAAGTACATTCATCTCTAGGAGACCGAACGCGTCTCCTTTCTGAGCGGTATGATGGCTGCGTGGTCCCATGGTGTTTATACTTGCGTACTATTGTTTGTACAGATGAACGTGGTACCTTCAGGCATTTGGAAATTGCTCCCAAGGATGAACCAGACTTGTGGAGGTCTACAATTTATTCCTGAGGTCTTGGCTGATTTCTTTTGATTTTCCCATGATGTCAAGCAAAGAGGCACTGCGTTTGAAGGTAGGCCTTGAAATACATCCACAGGTACACCTCCAATTAACTCAAATTATGTCAATTAGCCTATCAGAAGCTTCTAAAGCCATGTTATCATTTTCTGGAATTTTCCAAGCTGTTTAAATGCACAGTCAGTTTAGTCTATATAAACTTCTGACCCACTGGAGTTGTGATACAGTGAAATAATCTGTCTGTAAACATTTGTTGGAAAAATGACTTGTGTCATGCACAAAGTAGATGTCCTAACCAACTTACCAAAACTATAGTTTGGGGCTAGGCGTCCCGCTAGCAACTTCCGGTGAAACTGGGGGGCGCGCAATTCAAATAAATAATCATAAAAATGATGGATATTAAACATATGTACATACAATTGTCTTACATTGGTTGAAAGCTTAAATTCTTGTTAATCTGTCCAATTTACAGTAGGCTTTACAGCGAAAGCATGCCATGCGATTGTTTGAGGACGGCACCCCACATCAAAATATTTTTCCACCGGCACAGGTTCCATAAATTCTCAAATAGAGATAAAAATGTATTTACTTTTTGAAAATCTTCCTCTAATTTGTCATCCAAATGGTCCCAGCTATAACATGTGTCGTTTTGTTAGATAAGATCCTTCTTTATATCCCAAAAAGTCAGTTTAGTTGGCGCCATCAATTTGAGTAATCCACACGTTCAACATGCCCAAGATAGGAATCTGAAATTCTATCCTTAAACTTTGTTTCAACAAGTCAAAATATGTTTCCATTTAATCCTCTGATACCCTAAAATGTAATTAAACTATAATATTTCATACGGAAAGAAATATGTTCAATAGGAAAACGATATTAGCAGGTGTGTGTCCTATTCGTCTCGCGCGCATACACGAATTTCCAAGTCTGTATCCCTGTGGTAAAACTCATTATTCTTCCTCGTTTTGGAAGAAACAAGCCTGAAACCTTGAACAAAGATTAGTGGAAGCCATAGGAATTGCATACTGGGAGCTAGATTACATTTTTTCTCAATACGTTCTATTTGCAGAGCATGAGCTCTCAAAAAAAAACATGTCCGGTTGGTTTTTCTTTGGATTTTCTCCTACCGTATCTATTGTGTTATAGTCTCCTGCATTATTTTAACTTTTCTAAAGTTTCAAAGTGTCTTCTTTCCAATGGTACCAATTATATGCATATCCTGGCTTCAGGGCCTGAGCAACAGGCAGTTTACTTTGGGCACATCAGTCAGTGGGAAATTGAGAAAAAAGGACCCAAGCTCTAACTTAACAAGAAATTTGTGGAGTGGTTGAAAAACAAGTTTTAATGACTCCAACCTAAGCGTATGTAAACGTCTGACTTCAACTGTATGTTCTTTGAAATAAACGTGAAACAGTATATGCCCTGGTTGATTAGCTAGTGTAACGAACGTCGTAATCCTTGGTCCGATCCGAAGAGCACGGATCGGACCAAAACGCAGCGTGGTATGTATCCATATTTATTTGAATACTTTTAAACACGAAAAAAAAAAGAAAAAGAAAGAAACCAACGACGCTACAGTCCTGAACTTGAGAACATAAAAACATGAACGCACGAACAGGAACAATCACCCACAAACAAACAGTGAACACAGCCTAAATATGGTTCCCAATCAGAGACAACGTAAAACACCTGCCTCTGATTGAGAACCAGATCAGGCAAATCAGACACACCTAAACCAATGAGATACATAACATAGACTACACCCACCCAGCTCACATCCTGACCAACTAAACAAAGACTAAACAAAGGAAATAAGGTCAGGAACGTGACAGCTAGTTGCCAGGGAACAAATAGATATGGTTTTTCCAGGGAGCTCTTCTTACAAACTCAGGGGAAAAGTTGTGTCAGTGTTTGCAAGAACTAAGTAAAATAGCTTTATCTTTTTGTATTAGTAATGCAAGTTTATCACATAATATACTTCAGACGAGACCCCCATGCATATTACATTCCAATACAATGTTAGCCTAGCTGGTAGCCAGATTCTTTTGTTTTTGATATGCATGTGTTTATGCACAACAACACGCCTACTATTTCAGCATATGTGTGTACTGTTTATAAGGGACAACATTCCTAACAATTTTATTTGGTAATGCATATTAGTATTGCATATTTAATCTTTATAAGATGTGTTAGGCCTACGTATCTCGATGATAATTGAGTGAGCAAACACATTGTAGCACTGGGCTTGCCGTAATTAGCTGTATCTGTATTGAATAATATTGGAGACTCAAAATGACAAGACCAGAGCCTGGAAGCCGATGGAGAAGAAAGATGAATGAAGACAACGCTGGGCCACTTAAACGACCAAGAAGGACTGCACATTTGGTGAGTGGCATGGCATTGCTCTGCCATATTTTAACATAGCTGTCACGCCCTGGCCTTAGTTATCTTTGTTTTCTGTAATATTTTGGTTAGGTCAGGGTGTGAAAGGGGGGATGTTTGTCTGTATTTTTCTCGTCTTGGGTGGTTGTATGGTATAGGGGGGGTTTGGTAGAGTATATGGGTTTGTGTTTGAGTGTAGGTGTCTAGGTAGGTCTATGGTTGCCTGAATGGTTCTCAATCAGAGACAGCTGTCATTCATTGTCTCTGATTGGGAGCCATATTTAAGGCAGCCATAGGCATTAGGCTAATTGTCTATGTGTAGTGTTTAGTGTCAGCACTATTTTGTTTGAATAGCTTCACGGTCGTCTGGTTGTTGTTTTGTTCGTCTTCATAATAAAAGAAGATGTCTTTCTATCACGCTGCGCCTTGGTCCACTTTTCTTCAAAGTTACGATGATCGTGACAATAGCTGACACCATTTTAATATTTTTTTACTTTTACTCCCTGCAGCCTGCCCGCATGAATGGAACGCAACCACCCCATCAGGAAGGATCGATGCACCCACCCCATCAGGACAGAACACACCCGCCCCATCAGGACAGCACACACCCGCCCCATCAGGACAGAACACACCCGCCCCATCAGGACAGCACACACCCGCCCCATCAGGACAGAACACACCCGCCCCATCAGGACAGCACACACCCGCCCCATCAGGACAGCACACACCCGCCCCATCAGGACAGCACACACCCGCCCCATCAGGACAGAACACACCCGCCCCATCAGGACAGCACACACCCGCCCCATCAGGACAGCACACACCCGCCCCATCAGGACAGCACACACCCACCCCATCAGGACAGCACACAGCACACACCCGCCCCATTAGGGCAGCACACACCCGTCCTATTAGGGCAGCACACACCCGCCCCATCAGGACAGCACACACCCGCCCCATCAGGACAGCACACACCCGCCCCATCAGGGCAGCACACACCCGCCCCATCAGGGCAGCACACACCCGCCCCATCAGGACAGAACACACCCGCCCCATCAGGACAGAACACACCCGCCCCATCAGGACAGAACACACCCGCCCCATCAGGACAGAACACACCCGCCCCATCAGGACAGCACACACCCGCCCCATCAGGACAGAACACACCCGCCCCATCAGGACAGCACACACCCGCCCCATCAGGACAGCACACACCCGCCCCATCAGGACAGCACACACCCGCCCCATCAGGACAGAACACACCCGCTCCATCAGGACAGCACACACCCGCCCCATCAGGACAGCACACACCCGCCCCATCAGGACAGCACACACCCGCCCCATCAGGACAGCACACACCCGCCCCATCAGGACAGCACACACCCGCCCCATCAGGACAGCACACACCCGCCCCATCAGGACAGCACACAGCACACACCCGCCCCATTAGGGCAGCACACACCCGTCCCATTAGGGGAGCACACACCGGCCCCATCAGGGCAGCACACACCCGCCCCATCAGGACAGAACACACCCGCCCCATCAGGACAGAACACACCCGCCCCATCAGGACAGAACACACCCGCCCCATCAGGACAGCACACACCCGCCCCATCAGGACAGCACACAGCACACACCCGCCCCATTAGGGCAGCACACACCCGTCCCATTAGGGCAGCACACACCCGCCCCATTAGGGCAGCACACACCCGCCCCATCAGGACAGCACACACCCGCCCCATCAGGACAGAACACACCCGCCCCATCAGGACAGAACACACCCGCCCCATCAGGACAGCACACACCCGCCCCATCAGGACAGCACACAGCACACACCCGCCCCATTAGGGCAGCACACACCCGTCCCATTAGGGCAGCACACACCCGCCCCATTAGGGCAGCACACACCCGCCCCATCAGGACAGCACACACCCGCCCCATCAGGACAGCACACACCCGCCCCATCAGGGCAGCACACACCCGCCCCATCAGGACAGCACACACCCGCCCCATCAGGACAGAACACACCCGCCCCATCAGGACAGCACACACCCGCCCCATCAGGAAAGAACACACCAGCCCCATCAGGACAGCACACACCCGCCCCATCAGGACAGCACACACCCGCCCCATCAGGACAGAACACACCCGCCCCATCAGGACAGCACACACCCGCCCCATCAGGACAGAACACACCCGCCCCATCAGGACAGCACACACCCGCCCCATCAGGACAGCACACACCCGCCCCATCAGGACAGAACACACCCGCCCCATCAGGACAGCACACACCCGCCCCATCAGGACAGCACACACCCGCCCCATCAGGACAGAACACACCCGCCCCATCAGGACAGCACACACCCGCCCCATCAGGACAGCACACACCCGCCCCATCAGGACAGCACACACCCGCCCCATCAGGACAGCACACACCCGCCCCATCAGGACAGCACACAGCACACACCCGCCCCATTAGGGCAGCACACACCCGCCCCATTAGGGCAGCACACACCCGTCCCATTAGGGCAGCACACACCGGCCCCATCAGGACAGCACACACCCGCCCCATCAGGGCAGCACACACCCGCCTCATCAGTGCAGAACACACCCGCCCCATCAGGGCAGCACACACCCGCCCCATCAGGACAGCACACACCCGCCCCATCAGGACAGCACACACCCGCCCCATCAGGACAGCACACACCCGCCCCATCAGGGCAGCACACAGCACACACTCGCCCCATCAGGACAGCACACACCCGCCCCATCAGGGCAGCACCCACCCGCCCCATCAGGGCAGCACACACCCGCCCCATCAGGGCAGCACACACCCGCCCCATCAGGGCAGCACACACCCGCCCCATCAGGGCAGCACACACCCGCCCCATTAGGGCAGCACACACCCGCCCCATCAGGACAGCACACACCCGCCCCATCAGGTCAGCACACACCCGTCCCATCAGGTCAGCACACACCCGCCCCATCAGGTCAGCACACAGCACACACCCGCCCCATCAGGACAGCACACACCCGCCCCATCAGGACAACACACACCCGCCCCATCAGGACAACACACACCCGCCCCATCAGGGCAGCACACAGCACACACCCGCCCCATCAGGACAGAACACACCCGCCCCATCAGGACAGCACACACCCGCCCCATCAGGACAGCACACACCCGCCCCATCAGGACAGCACACACCCGCCCCATCAGGACAGCACACACCCACCCCATCAGGACAGAACACACTCGCCATATCAGGCCAGCACGATGGATGAACAATATTTAAGTAAGTTATACATTGTTATTACACTTCCTATGTTTTATAGTAGCACCCTCTTGTACTAGAAACATATTTGCATAAACATCTCAATACCGGGCATAGATGTCAAGTCAAGGAAAACAACTTTGCCCAAAACATGCTCAAGGGCAATTACAACTGTGTTGACAGGGGTTTCCAATAGGGGCACAACATGGAAGCAGGTACCACGTGTTACAGTATCTTGCAGCGAAGAAAAACCTGCACTTTCAAATTCGCCAATAAGTGCCCATTTGTCACCTGATTCCTCAGAGGTAAAGAAGAATTCAATCTGTCCATCCTTTATTTGTGGTACATTAGAAAGAAAACAGTAAAATTGTTCCTTTTTCCTTTCCCATAATGCCTTGATGTGAGACGAGTTCTCTTAACTTGTGCCCTGTGAAAGGCCTTCACTGAATGCGGTGAATTAATGTGGCGACCAGCATGTTTTTCAATTGCAGAAAGGTGCCTTGCCTCCAGCTGAAGTTCCCTTGATGCTCCAGTTATGCTCGTTCTCGACTTATCGCTGCTTCATCACAAAAGCCGTGGTCATTCGTGCATAAGTCAGCTATGGCATTAGCTGGCTTCATGATTTGCGAAATCGCAGGAAATAGCAGCACCATAGTTCATAGCGAGATAGGTGCGAGATAACAATGTGTAAATACCACTGAGATCTGTATGCCAGAAATGTAAGAATGTTTGAAATAGAGCATCTAATTGTTCAGATCACATTTAAACTCATTCAAGATCTTGTACGACTCATTTATCTAGTAGCTGAGACTGAGACAAGAGACACGTGTGAGAGAGTTCAGAGAACTCATACAGTGATCCCTGTGAGACAGATCCGTGTCTACTTCTCAGGAGTGTCAATTGAGAGGAATGAGAAAAATGGACAACATCTCACTTTAGTATTGACTTGTGCTCTTTTTTTGTCTAGGAGATGGACAGAGGTGATGAAGGAGATATCATCTTGGATTTTGCTTTCCTATAAGCTAGGTCAGCTGAGACTTGCCACAGAAGAGTGCACACGCATGCACGCGCACACACACACAAAACAGGTTGACATTCTGTAGTAAAAAGCATCCAACAATGTGCTCTTTCTCTAGAGATGCCAGCCTCTCTAAAGGGCTACATTTTTAACCCCCCCCAAAAAAATCTAAGCCGTTGGGGCTTAGCGAAAATATGGAATTGTTTTCAGATTTACCATAGATCATTCAGTTATTTGATTTTTAATTTTAGGACCCCTTTAGGTAATTTTTTGTATAAACACACTACCGTTCATGTCACGATTGTCTTCGGGTGAAAGAGAGGACCAAGGCGCAGCATGATATAAATACATCTTCTTTTTAATAGAAGAAAAAACAAACACTAATACAAACTAGACAAAAGTGCAGACACACGCAACTAACGTCAAGACATAGACAATTACCCACAACCTACCTAATGCCTATGGCTGCCTAAATATGGCTCTCAATCAGAGACAACGATAGACAGCTGTCTCTAATTGAGAACCAATCCGGGCAACCATAGACTTACATAAACACCTACACTGAACACAACCCCATGAACTCTACAAAACCCCCTAGACAATACACACACCCTAGACTAGACAAAAACACACAAACATCCCCCATGTCACACCCTGACCTAACTAAAATAATAAAGAAAACAAAGATAACTAAGGCCAGGGCGTGACAGTTCAAAAGTTTGGGGTCACTTAGAAATGTCCTTTTTTTAGAAAGAAAATCACATTTTATGTCCATTAAAACATCAAATTGATCAGAAATACAGTGGAGACATTGATAATGTTGGAAATGACTATTGTAGCTGGAAACGGCAGATTTTTTATGGATTATATATATATATATACACTGCTCAAAAAAATAAAGGGAACACTTAAACAACACAATGTAACTCCAAGTCAATCACACTTCTGTGAAATCAAACTGTCCACTTAGGAAGCAACACTGATTGACAATACATTTCACATGCTGTTGTGCAAATGGAATAGACAAAAGGTGGAAATTATAGGCAATTAGTAAGACACCCACAATAAAGGAGTGATTCTGCAGGTGGTGACCACAGACCACTTCTCAGTTCCTATGCTTCCTGGCTGATGTTTTGGTCACTTTTGAATGCTGGCGGTGCTTTCACTCTAGTGGTAGCATGAGACGGAGTCTACAACCCACACAAGTGGCTCAGGTAGTGCAGCTCATCCAGGATGGCACATCAATGCAAGCTGTGGCAAGAAGGTTTGCTGTATCTGTCAGCGTAGTGTCCAGAGCATGGAGGCGCTACCAGGAGACAGGCCAGTACATCAGGAGACGTGGAGGAGGCCGTAGGAGGGCAACAACCCAGCAGCAGGACCGCTACCTCCGCCTTTGTGCAAGGAGGAGCACTGCCAGAGCCCTGCAAAATGACCTCCAGCAGGTATCAAGCTTAAACTGTCAGATTTTTATGTTTAAAAAAAATGATATTACTTAGATTGGCGCACATGTGGATCAATAGACTTTTATTAACAAGCTGCTTTATGTGTTTGTGTGTGTCAGGGTTGGGCTCAATTCGAATTAAAGGCAGTCAGTTCAGAAAGTAAACTAGTCGAAGAAAGGGCATTTATTTTCAATGAATAAACTGAAAAGTTTAAGCTATTTATTTTAAAAAAAATTGAATTTCTGAATTTTAAATTCAAATCACTTCCTGAATTGACTGCCTTCAATTCAAAATGAGCCCGACCCTGTTGTGTACAGTAAACACCCGTGTGTGTCTGTCTGTGCCTGCATCTTTGTGTGCCTGGTCTTGTGCATATCCATGTGCGAGTGTGTGCGTGCATCTGTGGGTGACTGAATCTGTGGGCGTGTGTAGTGCGTGCTCATGTAACCGGTGTGAAATAGCTAGCTAATTAGCGGTGCGCCACTTTAGTAGCATTTCAAATCGGTGAAGTCACCCGCTCTGAGACCTTGTTGTTTCCCCTGCTCTGCAATGGCCAGTTGTTGATGTGTGAAGAGGGTCCCCGGTTCGAGCCCAGGTTGGAGCAAGGAGAGGGATGGAAGCAATACTCTAACACTCAGCCAGCACACTGACATTGCCACCAACATCACATCTAACATCTTTAGCTATGTCCAGGGCTCACTGACATTGCACTTGAAAAGAGCAAGGAAACAAATGAATTCTGTTGATGGAGACTACAGTGGCCGTGGAGAGGTGAAATTGTTTCTGATATGTAATGTTTCGTTAGAAATTGGAGTGTCCATTGGTTATTCACAAAATTCCTGTAACTTGCTCAACCTAAAATTTCATTTTAGTGGGGGTAATTCTCAGCTGCCGTTGAGCCAATGGGCAAGACAAAATATTGAAATGCCTTTGAATAGGGTATGGTACTGGTTTGAGTGTGTCAAGAACTGCAATGCAGCTGGGTTTTTCATGCTCAACCGTTTCCTGTGTGTATCAAGAATGGTCCACCACCCTAGGACATCCAGCCAACTTGTCAAAACTGTGGTATTGGAGTCAAAATGGGCCAGCATCCCTGTGGAACGCTTTCGACACCTTATAGAGTCCATGCCCTGACGAATTGAGGCTGTTCTGAGGGCAAAAGGTGGTGAAACTCAATATTAGGAAGGTGTTCCTAATGTTTTGTGCACTCAGTGTAGATTGGTTCAATATGCAGCGTGCAAACTGAAGGGCTAATCTTCTGTGAAAATGCAACGATGCAGCTAGCAGGAGGCCACGTCTAGAGAATACTCTGTGTACGTACCAAATGGCACACTATTCTCTACATAGTGCACTACTTTTGACCAGAACCATATATAGTAAATAGGGTGCCATTTGAGATGCAAGCTGCTTGTCTCAAACAACCTCCATGTGTGCCTTGACAGAAAGCCAACATCTTTTAGCCAAATAGTCCCTCTGGAAAGCATCCAAAAACTCTACAGCAAACAAAAGGCTGGTTTTTGCAGTCAGATGAACATGGTGTGTGACAGTGTCTGAATCCAGACATGCTTTTAAATCCGCTCAATTGTCCAAAATAGCTAGCCACGTCCCAAAAATGGTTGTAAATCTCTTGGTGTCCTTTTTAGCTCAATTGACCAAAAACTGTCTTAGAGGACATCTCATGGACAGGCTGTACACCAACGTCTTGCTTTTCTTTACTGTTAAAGAATGCTTCCTCCCATACAGTTTCACTCCATTAAGTTCTTTGCTATTCTTAAAAAAGTGGTGCATATTTTGAAAGGGACGTTCATGTGGAACTGAACGATTCACCTTGAGAATTTATGAAGTGGCAAATTGTTAGACAAGGGTTTCATAGAGGTAAGGACTAAGCTGTGGCATGGCAGAATGCCCGCGCCCTTGACCATTAGGAGACCGAGAGGATACAATCTCAATTAGACAAGGGTTTAATTAAAAATGTAATATATCAAATTGAATGAAGATTATGTACTTGATGTTGCCCTTGGTTGTACACATCTATTCCTACTGTAGCCTTTAAGAGGCCAAGATGGCGGCGCAGTAGGACGTGTATATCTGTCTTTGTCTTATCCCTTGTAAATTGCCAATATTTTTCGTATATATCTTAATCTCACTTTCTATCTACGAACTAAATATACTTTCCTGCCACCCGCATCACCCAATGTGGTACGGAGCTGCAATTTTTATTCCTTATAACTGGAACTTCTAGCAGGAGCTAGCCAGCTAACTAGCTACTAGTCTTTGTCAGCCACGGCTAGCGGACCTTGCCTCGCTCTACCCATTCATCGCCATTTACCCGTTGTCTTAGCTCTCCTGATCAACACCTTTGATTGCTTTATGCCTCTAATGTCAATGTGCCTTGTCTACTGCTGTCTTGGCTAGTTTTTATTGTTTTATTTCACTGTAGAGCCCTCAGTCCCACTCAAAATGCCTTAGAGAGCTCTTTCATCCCACCCCACACACATACTGAGACCTCACCTAGGTTAATTGATGCCTCCAGAGACGAAACCTCTCATCGTCATGCAACACATAGGTTTACCTCCACTGTACTCACATCCTACCATACCATTGTCTGTACATTCTGCCCTGAATCTATTCTACTAGGCCCAGAAATCTGCTCCTTTTATTCTCTGTCCCCAACGGCCCTTATCCTACTCCTACTCTGTTCCTCTGGTGATGTGGAGGTTAACCCAGGCCCTGTAGCCCCCAGTTCCACTCCTATTCCCCAGGCACTATCATTTGTTGACTTCTGTAACCATAAAAGCCTTGGTTTCATGCATGTTATATTCTTATGGCTGCAGGGGCAGTATTGAGTAGCTTGGATGAAAGGTGCACAGAGGTGCCCAGAGTAAACGGCCTGCTCCTCAGTCATAGTGGCTAATATATGCATATTATTATTAGTATTGGATAGAAAACACTCTGACATTTCTAAAACTGTTTGAATTATGTCTGTGAGTATAACAGAACTCATATGGCAGGCAAAAACCTGAGAAGAAATCCAACCAGGAAGTGAGAAATCTGAGGTTGGTCGATTTTCAACTCATCGCTTATTGAAAACACAGTAGGATATGGATATGTTTGCACTTCCTACGGCTTCCACTAGATGTCAACAGTCTGTAGAACCTTGAATGAAGCTTCTACTGTGACGTGGGGCTGAATGAGAGTGGAATTAGTCAGTGGTCTGGCAGAGAGCCAGGTTGTGGTCAAGCGTATTCCACATGATATCGACTTGCGTTCCATTACTTCTACAGACACAAAGGAATTCTCCGGTTGGAACGTTATTGAATATTTATGATAACAACATCCTAAAGATTGATTCTATACTTAGTTTGACAAGTTTATTCGACCTGGAATATAACTAAGTTTTCGTCTGACGTTCGGCTGGACCTGCACGAACGTTTGGATTTGTGTACTAAACGCGCTAACAAAAGTAGCTACTTGGAAATAAATGATGGACATTACCGAACATTTCTGGTGGAAGTGGGAGTCCTGGGAGTGCATTCCGACGAAGATCAGCTAAGGTAAGTGAAGATTTATAATGCTTTTTATGAGTTTTGTTGACTGCACAATTTGGCGGGTAACTGTATGGGTTCCTTTTGTGGCTGAACTCTGTTCTCAGATTATTGAATTGTGCTATTGCCGTAAAGATTTTTGAAATCTGACACAGCGGTTGCATTAACTTCTTATGGCTGCAGGGGCAGTATTGAGTAGCTTGGATGAAAGGTGCACAGAGGTGCCCAGAGTAAACGGCCTGCTTTTAAAATGGTATAAGATAGTTGTATGTTTGAGGAAGATTTTTGTTGTTTGAATTTGGCGCCCTGCACTTTCACTGGCTGTTGTCATATCATCCCGTTAACGTGATTGCAGCCATAAGAAGTTAACATCAGAAGCCTCCTCCCTACGTTTGTTATTTTCACGGCTTTAGCACACCCCACCAACCCTAATGTCTTAGCCGTGTCTGAATCCTGGCTTAGAAAGGCCATCAAAAGTTCTGAAATTTCCATCCCAACTACAACATTTTCTGCCAAGATAGGACTGCCAAAGGGGGTGGAGTTAGCCTGCAGAGTTCTGTCATGCTATCCAGGTCTGTGCCCAAACAGTTTGACCTTTCCAGAAATAAGTCTCTCACTGTTGCCAACCGTTACAGACCACCCTCAGTCGCCAGCTGTGCCCTGGACACCATATGTGAATGAATTGCCCCCCATTTATCTTCAGAGTTTGTACTGTTAGGTGACCTAAACTGAGATATACTTAACACTCCGGCCGTCCTACGATCTAAGATAGATGCCCTCAATCTCAACCAAATTATCATGGAACATACCAGGTATAAACCCAAATCTCTAAACACGGGCACCCTCATAGATATCTTCCTGACCAACCTGCCCTCTAAATACACCTCTGTTGTCTTCAACCAGGATCTCAGCGATCACTGCCTCATTGCCTGCATCCGTAATGGGTCCACGGTCAAACGACCACTCCTCATCACTGTCAAACGCTCCCTTCTGTGAGCAGGCCTTTCTAATCAACCTGGCCCGGGTATCCTGGAAGGATATTGATCATTCCGTCAGTGGGGATGCCTGGTTATTCTTTAAAAGTGCTTTCCTCACCATCTTAAATAAGCATGCCCCATTCAAAAACATTTAGAATCAGGAACAGATATAACCCTTGGTTCACTCCAGACCTGACTGCCCTTGACCAGCACAAAAACATCCTGTGGCGTACTGCATTAGCATCAAATAGCCCCCGCTATTGCTTTTCAACCAATCGCTGCCCGCACCTGCCCGCCCGTCTAGCATCACTACTCTGGACGGTTCTGACTTAGAATATCTGGACAACTACAAATACCTAAGTGTCTGGTTAGACGGGTTAGACCTATTTCGCAACAATGCATCCTTCACTCATGCTGCCAAACATACCCTCGTAAAACTGACTATCCTACCGGTCCTTGACTTCAGTGATGTAATTTACAAAATAGCCTCCAACACTCTACTCTGCAAATTGGATGCAGTCTATCATAGTGCCATCCGTTTTGACACCAAAGCCCCATTATACTACCCACCACTGCGACCTGTATGCTCTCGTTGGCTGGCCCTCACTAGATATCCGTCGCCAAACCCACTGGCTCCAGGTCATCTATAAGTCTTTGCTAGGTAAAGCCCCGCCTTATCTCAGCTCACTGGTCACCATAGCAGCACCCACCCGTAGCACGCGCTCCGGCAGGTATATTTCACTGGTCACCCCCAAAGCTAATTCCTTCTTTGGCCACCTTTCCTTTCAGTTCTCTGCTGCCAATGACTGGAACGAATTGCAAAAATCACTGAAGCTGGAGACTCATATCTCCTTCACTAACTTTAAGCATCAGTTGTCAGCGGAGGTTACAGATCATTGCACCTGTACATAGCCAATCTGTAAATAGCCTACCCAACTAACTCATCCCCATACTGTTATGTCTTCCATGTGTAACTCTGTGTTGTATGTGTCGCACTGCTTTGCTATATCTTGGCCAGGTCGCAGTTGTAAATGAGAACTTGTTCTCAACTGGCCTACCTGGTTAAATAAAGGTGAAATAAATCAATAAAAAAAAAAAAATTAATCTGGTTTCCCAGACACCAGATTAAGCCTAGTACCTGAATATAAACCATGTTCAGTGGAGATTCTCTTTTGAAAGGGTTTTAAAGTCCAAGACTAGACTTGATTCCGGGAACATTGCCCATAATTTTTCAGGTAGATGCGTTTCATTTAAGGTTATTTGAGTTGGTAGGTTTAAAACATCTAATGAAAACTGACTGCAATTCTTCTGAACAAAGGAATCTAAATGCATTATTAATAAACATACTCTTTGTGAACTGTATAATTGTTGTAATTTAATTCCTTGACTACTTCTCCTTGGACGATGTACTGTACGCTTCGAAAGTTGGTTTACGGTCCATGTTTCGCCTCAAAGGCTTTGGTTTTCTCTCTGTCACTCGCTCTCTCTAACTCTCTCTCTGAGACAAACAGCAGCAATAGTTATTGAATATAAGCGTCTGCTAAATGACTTAAATGTAAATGTAAATGTAAATATTGCGGACCTAGAACAGCTGACATGTCCTTGTCAAATGAGAAAGGAGGATATAAATAGATTTGAACCTATTTTGACAGAAGGTGAACTAACATTTCACAAAAAAGTATGTATAGATTCTTGATCAAAGCACACTTGTCTGTTTGTCAGTCTTCATTCAAATTCTTAAAGTAAAACCTGCCGTTTTCAGAGACTTTGTGACAGTTTCCTGTCACAATATAATTAAATGTGCTAGTATAGGTACAGCTGGCAAAAATGACATCTGAAAAAAGAATGATTAACTTAGATTAACATTTCATATATTTCAAATAACAATTTTCTTGGTTTAAGAGTGCACGTTATTTACGTATAATAAGAGTTACAAAATCGTACCTCTGAAATGAAAATGGATGGCCATCCCTTCAGCACAAAATATTTGACCCAAATCCTCCTTGAACACTTGAAAATAAAACAAGTGACCCTCCCCATACCCAAAATAATAATGAAAACATAAAGTTGATAGCAGAGAACATGATCAAAGCCTTAGATATGCAGTCGTCCTTTAAGCATTACATTGCAATGCAGGAATTTGATAGCACGCTATCTTCACCATGACAATATTTCACTTGTACTTTTATTCAATTCAAAGTCTTGATCAGCAGGTGATCACTGCTCAGCATAGTAAGTGAGTTTTCTAAAAGGTAAGGGCAAGGCCCCGGGGTTTGGGTGCCCTTAAGGTGCTCCATCAAATGGCAGTCAGAAGGGAGGGCTGGTGGTTTTAGGTGTTTCTGGGTCACAGGGAACATGTGACCTACACTCCCAGCCTGTTCTTCTGGACTGAATGATTTATTACCTCACTCAGTCTCAAGAACACACTGCCAGCCGAGAGAGAGAGCGATAGAGAGAAAGAGAGAGCTGCATTGGTTGGAACTAGGAGAGCGAGGGAGAAAGAGAGAGAGAGTCTGAGCTGCATTGGTTGGAACTAGGAGAGCGAGGGAGAAAGAGAGAGAGAGAGAGCGTCTGAGCTGCATTGGTTGGAACTAGGAGAGCGAGGGAGAAAGAGGGAACGTGGGAGAGAGAGTTCAGAGCAGACCATCACTGACTTGTTTCTTACACACCATGCTGTATTCAGATACATTGCAGATTTCATTTAAATGTGTAGAGTGGACATACTTGTCTTTACCATATGGCTGAATATCATGTCATCTCTGTTCATACGAGTTCTACCTGGGTCTTCTAAATGCAGAGCATCTTTGACTATGCCACAGGTGTATACAATACAATGTGTGATACTGAATTAGTCAAAAGTAGTTTGTAGCCATGCTACTGGGGTCTAAAGGAAAACAAGGAATAATTTTAAGGGTTTGAAAATGTTATTTTAAGGTTTGTTGCCGACTCACAACCAGTTGCTGTGTTGCTACCTAAATTACGTTGTGCGAACATATCCTTTCCTGTCACTGTCATGTCATGCAAGTTGTTTTGATTGCTTCTGAGATTTAAATTGCAGCTTTCCCGGGTTGAGATTATTTTCGACGTGGACAAATAATTATGCGCAGCAGCTCAGACCAGAGGTAACGTGCTCAGTTTAAGCTAACCTTTTGTGTTTTCCCCTCTGGATATTCTCAAATTGAAATGACATGCCTATCCTCTGCCATTTTGTTTTTGCATGTCCTCACAAGAAGTTGCACGGTAAACGAGATGAGGAAGAAATAATAGGAAAGATGCACGCAGTGAGATTACAATACCGGTAGATAATCTCGGAATGAATGAAAACCTTGACCGGTGTTAACTCTACACTGGAGTCTCACAAGGGAACAAGGTATTGAGGGATTTCTTGTTGGAACAGTTTATCAGGTTTCTGTATTTTATAGACCAATCTGACATTGGTCTCATTTTTCAATCAGGCAACAAATCCTTGGCAGCGGTAGCCAACCCTGGGAGCAAATCATTGATTGTGGCCTGTGTTCTGATGCTGGTTGCTGAGGCACCTGTAATAAATTGAACACAAAACATTGAAAGATTTGATTTAGAAAACCTTAAATGGCGAATTTCACAAACAGTGGCACCAGTAGAACAGCGAGGAAGGTAACCAATTGATTTGAAGTAACTGTGGCCAAGGTGCTGCTCGCTATTATAGAGGAATTGATTGGGACCCAGGTCGAGTTAGACCTGTTTCCTCAGAATTGGCAGTAGGCCTGTGTTTCGCAGGAGGGTCGGTGACTTGCCAGAACATTTTCCAACTATCCTTCAGGCTTAAACTATTAGTGCTAGCCATTCATAAAATATTGTTTCATTCCGACATTCTCTAACAGCATGACACAAGCACACACCTACATAAATACACACACCTACAGAAGTACATGGACATGCACACAGGCAAGTTTTTTTTCATCAAAATATCTCTTGCATTCATCACAGGTAATGTGCACATTCAGTTGACCTGCCACATTTTCATATCAAAATGTATGTGAACAAGGGCATTTTTCCCCTCATACTTCCATTATGGCAGACCACATAATGGGGAAGGGATCGGATAGTCACCTTAGACAATGGCATAAGAACAAGCCTGACATACCATTCACGCCATTTGCAAATATAATGCAGGGGGAGGCCATCGAAGCATAATTGATTGTATCCCAAAGGTACATATGTACATTTCCATTCAAATCCCCTTTGATTACAGTGGCACGCAATCATCACTGGCTGTTACTGCTATTATAATAACATGGCCATACTTGATAATTCTGTCTTCATTGGAGTTGTTCAGGGTGACATAGGGAGGGGGTGAAGGAGGGATTCTACAGGAGGTCTCAAGCTAATTAATTTACAAGGTGAAGGAGGACATTTTCGGAAGTTTTTCTTGATGGATCATGGATGCTCTTACACTTGAACCTCAACGGTGAAATCACACCTCCTACACATGTCCTGTACACGTTTAAATCCCGTGCAGTGCTCTCTTGCCTTTTCAAACGTTGTTAGGTTTTGACCTGTTTGCAGGTCAGCGTGTAGCAGGTTTATAGAGGTCTCGCGACCAGAACATTGACGTGGTGTTTTGAGCCTAATGTATTTCACATATTTAAGGTATCTTCTATATTTTTGTTACATGAAAGCCAAACTGTCCCGATTCACTTAACTGTCGGGGTAACTTCTTCAACAGAATAACTAATCCCAGTCTTAAAGGTTTTCTTTCGATTAAGAGGAGCCCTTAGACTTCACTTGACTTCCGTCAGTTCATCAGTAGGGCCTCTCTGTAATCGGAAATTAAGTACAAACTTAGTAAGGGCTCCTCTTACTTATTTTTTTGAGTACTGTTTTAGTGATACATGCGGAGCGTTCATCTCAAAACCCAGCAGGGTAGTTTCTTAAAACGGACCTCTATTAATGTCCATGCTTTTTACTCGTGTTAACTGTTTTTTGACTTAGCCTAAGACTCTGAGGATACAGACAATGTGGGGATTTGACTGTGTGTTTTTTTTTAACAATCTGCCTTAAGATGTACTCAAGGGGATGTCTGGGCAATCAGACAATTGGAGTGCTCCAGGCAGAAATGACCCACAATACACAATAGTGGGCACGACACAGACAAAACATTTCCTGTTTAATAATCAAACAAGATGTTCTCTTCCGGCATGGAAGTTCATAATCTCTCACATTAGGATTGTCAACGCTGTTGTAGATGTCTGATGGTAGAACTAAATCATACAGTTTTTGCTGTTACCACTGGTTGGATTGACGATACATTATTCATTGTTAAAGCAATGGCCTTTGGACTAGTTGTTGGAACTTTCCTTCACACTCACCCTTAGGGTCTGCATTGTCTACGTTAAAACCTGTCGAATAAAATCATACCGGGACTCCATGTTCTCAGCGAATGATTGACACGTTCATCATCACGTCTGAACAAGTCTCTGCATATCTCACGAGACACAAGACATCAAGTTGTCCCCAAAGGCTATTATTTATGTAATACAATTTTCATTCATCATTGGGGATGCTGAAATATTGTCATATTTTCTCCTGCTCCTCCCCTCCTGTGTACGACGTCGCCAGAATACTAACCACCGGTCCTGGGATTCATCATTACGCACACCTGGCACTCATCATTACGCGTACCTGTTAATCATTATGATAATCATTATGATTAACACCTGGACTTCATTACCTTCATCATTTCCTCCCCTATACATGTCACTCCCGTTCTCACCAATTGGTATTGTTCTTGTTTACCGGCATGTAGCCTTATGGAATTGTCTCGTTACTGGTTTTGTTTTATTAAACTATTCACCTGCCCCGGCTTCCCGACTCACAGCTCCGTTATTACAAATATTGATACCCTTATGGGCTATGTAACATTCTCAAACAATGTACGGAGTGCAAAATGTACAATGTACAGAGTGAAAAATAATAAGGGAAACATTTAAAAGGGGAAAAATAAGCTAATACTGAGAATCATATTAGAACTTAGCCATCAATAGAGATTCGAATGGCCCCAGTTTTAATTATAGGTTAATGGGAAGCAGTGATCGTTACAACATGAGACAACTCTAACACTTCCAATACTTCCCTATTGATCTCTATTATCACACACCAACACATTGGCATTCAGATCACGTTTGTTGATCATCGTGTCGAAGACTAATGAAGGAACAATGACTTGTTAGCAGGAGACTGTACAGAATATTTTTGAACTTAAAACAAGTTATTGTTAATACAGCTGTGCAGTATTCTAATTTAATATACAGTATGTATTAAAGACTTGAATATAACCAGTTAGATTTCAAGATGTTATGCTATGTTTGTCACGCCCTGACCTTAGAGAGCTTTTTATGTCTCTATTTTGGGTTTGGTCAGGGTGTGATTTAGGTGGGCATTCTATGTTCTATTTTCTATGTTTCTGTATTTTTTGTTTTGGCCGGGTATGGTTCTCAATCAGGGACAGCTGTCTATTGTTGTCTCTGATTGCGAACCATACTTAGGTAGCCCTTTTCCCTCCTTCTGTGTGGGAAGTTAACTTTGTTTGTGGCACATAGCCCTTAAGCTTCACGGTTGTTTTATATTGTTTATTGTTTTTGTTGGCGTCACCTAAATAAAGGAATATGTACGCTCACCATGCTGCGCTTTGGTCCACTTCCTTTGACGGCCGTGACAGAACTTCCCACCACGAAAGGACCAAGCAGCGTGATGAAAGACTCCTGGACATGGGAGGAGATCCTGGACGGTAAGGGACCCTGGAGGCAGGCTGGGGAGTATCGCCGTCCAAGGGAGGAACTGGAGGCAGCGAAAGCAGAGTGGCGACGATATGAGGAGGCAAGTCAGCGAGGCAGGCACGAGAGGCAGCCCCCCCAAAAATGTGGCACACGGGGAGATTGGCGGAGTCAGGTTATAGACCTGAGCCAACTCCCCGTGCTTACCGTGGGGAGAGAGTGATTAGTCAGGCACCAGGTTTTGCGGCTCTGTGCCGTGTGTCTCCAGTGTGCTCTCATAGCCTGGTGCGCACTCTGCAAGCTCCCCGCAGTTGCCGTGCTAGAGTTGGCATTCTAGCCAGGAGGGATTGTGCAGGCTCAGCGCTCCTGATCGTCGGTGTGTCTCTTCGGCCCGGGTTATCCTGCGCCAGCTCTACGCACGGTTTCACCAGGAGAACCCAGTGCGGCCTGTTCCAGCTTCCCGCACGTGCCGGGCTACAGTGGGCATGCAGCCAAAAGGAGAGGTGCACGTGGTAAGCACCAGATCTCCAGTGCTCCCCCACAGCCCGGTTCGACCTGTGCCTGCGCTCGGGAGGTGCCGGGCTAAAGTGGGCATTCAGCCTGGAAGAGTGGTGCCAAGGCTACGCACCAGATCTCCAGTGCTCCCCCACAGCCTGGTTCATCCTGTGCCTCCTCTGTCTCCCCAGCCTGGTGGGCCCTGTGGCAGCCCCACGCATCAGGCTGTCTATACGTCTCCTCCCATCAGTGAGGGTCTCCAGTCCGGAGCCTCCAGCAACGGTCTCCAGTCCGGAGCCCGCAACGAGGGTGCCCAGTCCGGGGCCCGCAACGAGGGTGCCCAGTCCGGGGCACGCAACGAGGGTCCCCACTCCGGGGTCGGCGACAGGGGTCCCCGCACCAGAGGTGCCACCATAGTCGGGTGAGCCAGAGGTGGAGCGGGGTCCATGTCCCGCACCAGAACCGCCACCGCGGATAGATGCCCACCCAGACCCTTAGAGAGCTTTTTATGTCTCTATTTTGGGTTTGGTCAGGGTGTGATTTGGGTGGGTATTCTATTTTCTATGTTTTTGTATTTCTTTGTTTTGGCCGGGTATGGTTCTCAATCGGGGACAGCTGTCTATCGTTGTCTCTGATTGGGAACCATACTTAGGTAGCCCTTTAACTTTGTTTGTGGCACATAGCCCTTAAGCTTCCCTTAAGCTTTGTTGGCGTCACCTGCTCATCACGCTGCGCTTTGGTCCACTTCCTTTGACGGCCGTGACAATGTTGGCATTTAGATCTCTTGTTGATGAACATAAAGAACGGCGTAGGAGTAAAGGCTCGTTAGCAGGAAACGGTACAGAACATTGCTGAACTTAAAACCTTAACAGATCATTAAAATTAGTACGGGTAGTACTTTGAATTGAAGTAATCTAGGTTATTTACAAACTTGAATCAAATTAATTTGTTTTCAGTGTTTCCCCTACATTCATTTAGCAGCGGCAGGCTATCGCTGCTAAATTGTTGTCGCCACTCATATAAAGTATGTAGAAAAGATAATGGAGATAACTATCTTTTTAAAGATCATCTTTGAGAACTATAAACCACCATAAAAACTAGACAGTCAGGGAGAATCTAACGTTCCTACAATGCCATGGCACCCCCATTGATTTTGTTATAATGTTTGAGTTGCTCAGATAGCATATGAACACATCATACGCCATGGCGAATGTGAAGAATTGAAGGAAACTAGCTTTAAAACTTAAACTGTCCAGAGTGGGTGAAAACGTGCTTTGGTGATGAAATTTCACTTATGTTGTGAAATAATTTTTACCAAAACATATTTAAATCTACCTCTAACATACTTAACATTGAATCCAAAAAGTCAGATTTCATAACTTTCAAGGATTTTGCGGTGGTCGTCTGCAAAGTTGTTTCCGCAGGTCACAAAAAGCTAAATTAACATGACGTAAGCTGAATTAAATGTACAAGTCTTTTGAATATACAATGATTGCAATACTCTCAGTGCTCTGTTGTCATTTCACAGAGATACGCATGTTTCGCACTAATACGAACATTTTACTAATATATGAAAATATTACATGTCATGTCTCAAAATTGATATCTATTTTTCATTATTGTTTTATCTTCTCCCGTATCGAGAAGAAAGATACGTTCAATGGTGAGCCTGTCAGTTAGCCTTAATTCTGAAACAGCATCCAGCCTACATGACGCACTGCTATTTTCCAGATTATTTTAACCACTTTTTTTCCTCTGACCTCCAGTCATTTAGTCACCCTAATTTTGGCCATCCTATAAGGGTAAAAACTCCAATAACTTTTGCACGGATTATGATAGAGACATGAAGTTTGGACCATTGTTTTTTTTCTTATCGGAGTATCTACACGATTAACATTTCACCCATTGGTCAAACATTTTGGTTTGGATTGGACACCTTATAAAACTAACATTTTCTCTCAGCCCCATGGGAAAATGTGTTGAATTGCAGGAGATTAGCTTTAAAAACAGCTTTCAATCCACCATGAGCCTTGTATGATCTTCACAGACCGGCTCCCTGATTGAAGTGGGGACTGTAATGGCGAGCGACATAATAGCTGCATCATGTTTGGCTCCCCTCAGGAAGAAATAGCGACATCCATTCTCAAATAATTACAGAGCATCTGCTATAATCAGTTGTCCACAGTTGTTAGTAATTAATTTCAGACGCGTGTGCCTAACGAACGCCGACAAACCACGCAGGAGTCAGCCAGGGCCAAGACCGAAGAACTGAAACCTCCTGAAAGAATAGAAAGGAAAAAGAGCCTTCTCGGCTTGCCACATGATGCTAACTAAGCCTACTGCTAGCAAAGAACCACAAAAGCAATTAACCCAAAGTTAATTAGAAAATACCCTCTCCTAATTCAAATGGATGAGAGAGTGGCGTTTGGACGGTATAGTGCAGGACTGGGCAATTATTTTCCATGGAGGGCCACATTAGAATATATCTTTGCCATCGTGGGCCAGAATCATATTACAGGATTATATGTGTGACTGTGTTGACAGTATATCTACTGTAAATCACATTCAGATATGCTACTTATTTTACTTTTTTTAACATGCACAGAAATAAACCACATCTATGTTCTCCTTTTGGTAGGTATTTTCATTATTAAACATGCAATGAACTACACAGAGGGAAAGTACACTGTGCATTCACCACAGACAGAACTCTTGTTAACGGGTATGCACAAAAACACAAGAAAGAGAGAGAGAGCTCAACATTACATTTAAACTAGTCAGTCAGTGTGAGGAGTGAAGTCTCTGATGGGCGTTGACTAGAGCAGTGAAGTCAGGTGTAGTTTCTGACGTCGCTATGTGCAGGATTGCTGAGAGGTGAGAGTCAGTAAGAGATGATCTGTGCCTTTAACTTGTTATACTTCATCACTGAAAATGTCTGTTCACATACATAGGTTGACCCAAACAGTACAAACATCATCTGAGCATGACTCCTAATCATTGGAAGGTTTTGTTCATCGAGAGATGCATAGAACCTTGTCAGTGAAATTGTTTTGAATAGTTCTCCAATCACTGCAACAGACTGAAGATCGATAAGCTCAAGTTGCAGGTCAGTGGGAGCGTTATCCACATTGAAGGTGAAAGGAGAGGAAACCAACGGCATGTCATTTTCCAACACTTTGAAATCCTAAAAACAACGAGAAAACTCACCGTTCAAGGCACGTAGCAGCAATGTATACTTCTCCTGCTGGTCATCTGATAGGGAACAGACTAGCAGTGTCGGAAGGTGGGTGAGATTGTTGGCTTCTACTTGGCGGGTCAGGAGGAGTAATTTTCCCTTGAAGGCTTTGACAAGGCTGTACATCTGATGTGGAAAAAGGCCCTTCCCTTGCAATTTGGAATTCAGTGAGGGCAATGATGTCCACTGTGAAGGCAAAATCAGCCAACCATTCTTTATCTTGCAGTTGAGGGAAATCCACATTTTCCAAACTCAACATTCTCCGACTTCAGGTCCCTCACCCTTTTAAACACCTTCCCCAAACTCAGCCATCTCACGTTTGTGTGGTAGAGGAGATCTGCATGACCCGACTCTGTCTCTTCCAACAGTGAGACAAACTGCCTGTGGTTTAAAGATTTTGCTCTTATGAAGTTTACCACTTTAGTGACTGTATCCACAACATGGCTCATTTTCAGAACACATTTACAGGGCACCTCCTGATGATTAATGCAATGCAGGAAAATCATTTTCTGATCTGGGTTCAGCTCAGCTACTTGATCTTGTAAAAGGACAGCGTTTTTTCATGTCAAGTTTGGGCACCCATACGTGCCAGTCACTGTCTGTCTTCGTGCAGAGGTTATTTATGTGCTGGATAACTTTTTAAAACTCAGTCCCACTTTGCCACACACTTATTTACCTCCTCCAATAAATCTTTCCCTGTGGTTGTGCTCTTCATTGACTGCACTGAAGCAAGCTCCTCTGTAATTTCAAAGTCTGAGGTTATGCCTCGTAAAGAATATCAACAACTGCGCCGTGTCACGTGCATCACTGCTCTCATCCAGGGCCAAGGTGAAATCCTTTACCTTGTCTTTCAACTGTTGTTCCATATTCTCTGCGATGGCCTCAACACGCCGTGCCACTGTTCGTTTTGACAGGGAAACATTTTCAAACAGCTATTTCTTGTCGGGTTAAAGTATTGCTGCAGTGTCAAATAAACGTTCTTTAATGAATTCTCCCTCAGCGAATGGCTTGCTATGTTTTGCAATTTTGTGGGACGGCACATAGCTAGCTCTCGCAATTCCGTTGTTTGCTGCATGCAGTTTTGTGAAAAGTCCTTGCTGCTTTTGCAACTGAGAAAGCAACTCTTTCGATCTACTTGCCCTCTGCTCAGAAGACATATTCCTATATTTCTCTTTATGCTTCGTCTGGAAGTGTCACGGCCGTTGAAAAAAGAGGACCAAGGTGCAGCGTGGTGAGCCTACATGTTCCCTTTATTAAATAAGACGCCGAACAAAACAATAAACACTACAAACAAACCGTGAAGCTCAACGGCTATGTGCCCTAAACAAAGTCAACTTCCCACAAACATAGGTGGAAAAAAGAGCTACCTAAGTATGGTTCCCAATCAGAGACAACGATAAACAGCTGTCCCTGATTGAGAACCATACCCGGCCAAAACATAGAAATAGAAAATCATAGAAACACAAAACATAGAATGCCCACCCCAACTCACGCCCTGACCAAACCAAAATAGAGACATAAAAAGGATCTCTAAGGTCAGGGTGTGACAGGAAGTGTCGGGACAAGTTGTAGTCTTTCAAGACAGCGACGCTCTCTTTGCGCACTAAGCACATAGCTTTCCCGATACTTCAAAAAATAAATATTTTGATGTCCACTCTTGCTGGACCACCCTACATTCATTGTCTACTTTCCTTATCTTTGAAAAAGTTTTTTTTTGCGCTATTTCTAGCTAGCTACTATTTGTAACTGAAGTGTGTGTCATCCTGCCAGTCACTGTCTGTCCTCGTGCAGTAGTTATTTATACGTGCCTTCAAAATAAATGTCCCGCAAGTGGTGGGAGTTAAATAATTACACAAAGGCGAGTATTCGTTGGGCTTTTAATTTGAATAACAAATACGTTCTTCAAAACTTTACTATAGCAAATTCTTTATGTGATCTGAGCATGATTCCGCGGGCCGTATTGAATCAGGTCGCAGGCCTCATATGGCCCCTGGGCTGGCCTTTGCCCAGGCCTGGTATAGTGGAGGATTTATGTAATCACTGCAAGCAGAAGTCCGACTCATTAGAATGAATCACACCTTCATTTGCAACGGAGGATTCTCCAAGCCACACATTTTTTACCTCTTGAAGCTAGGGGGCAGTATTTTTATGTTTGGAAAAATAACGTTCCCAAAGTAAACTGCCTATTTCTCAGGACCAGATGCTAGAATATGCATATAAATTGGCAGATTAGGATAGAAAACACTCTATTGTCTGTGTATAACAGAACTGATTTTGCCATCCCTCCATTTAAAGGGATATCAACCAGATTCATTTTCCTATGGCTTCCACAGGGTGTGAACAGTCTTTAGACATAGTTTCAAGCTTTTATTCTGAAAAATTAGCGAGATTTATCACATCGCGTTAGTGGACTGCCAAATGTCCTTCGATTAGTTAATGCGCGCGGCAGTGGTAGCTAGACATTTTCTTTCTCTCTTGTATTGAATAGTTTACAGCCCAGTTGAAATATTATTGATTATTTATGTTAAAAACAACCTGAGGATTGATTATAAAAAACGTTTGACATGTTTCTACGAACTTTACGGATACTATTTGGAATATCTTTCTGTCCATCATGACCTGCACGAGCCTGTGGATTAATCAACAAAACGCGCCAACCAAATGGAGGTTTTTGGATATAAAAGTAATCTTTATCGAACAAAACAAACATTTATTGTGTAACTGGGAGTCTCGTGAGTGCAAACATCCGAAGATCATCAAAGGTAAGCGATTAATTATATTGCTTTTCGGACTTTCGTGACCAGACTACTTTGCTGCTAGCTGTTTGTAATGTTTTGTCTACTGATTGATGTCCTCACACAAACGCTTGGTTTGATTTCGCTGTAAAGCTTATTTTCAAAATCTGACACGACAGGTGGATTAACAACAAGCTAAGCTGTGTTTTGGTATATTGCACTTGTGATTTCATTAAATTAAATAGTTTTAGTAATTTAACTTCTCTAGGGCAGGGGGCAGCATTCGGAATTTTGGATGAAAAGTATGCCCAAATTAAACTGCCTGCTTCTCAGGCCCGGAAGATATGATATGCATATAACTGGTAGATTTGGATAGAAAACACTCTAAAGTTTCCAAAACTGTTACAATAGTGTCTGTGAGTATAACAGAATTGATTTGGCAGGCGAAAACCTGAGAAAAATCCATTCGAAGTTTTTTTTGTTTTGATTTTGTCATTTTCTATTCAATGCCATTACAGTATCCATTGACTTAGGACTCAAATTACAGTTCCTATGCCTTCCACTAGATGTCAACAGTTTTTAGAAATTGTTTCAGGCCTGTATTCTGAAAAATTGGGAAGTAAGAGCAGTCTGAATGAGTGGACCCTAAAATGTCACAGAGCTTTTTCATGCGCGCGACCGAGAGTGCCTTTCTTGTTTACCTTTTATATTGACAACGTTATTGTCCGGTTGAAATATTATCGATTATTTAGGCTAAAACAACCTGAAGATTGAATATAAAAATCGTTTGACATGTTTCTATGAACTTTACGGATACAATTTGGATTTTTTGTCTGCCTGTTTTGACTGCGTTTGAGCCTGTGGATTACTGAAGAAAACGCGCAAACAAAACTGAGGTTTTTGGATATAAAGAGACTTTATCGAACAAAAGGAACATTTATTGAGTAAATGAATGTCTGCTGAGTGCAACCATATGAAGATCATCAAAGGTAAGGGATTCATTTTATCTCTTTCTGACTTGTTTAACTTCTACTTGGCTGGTTACTGTTTGTAATGATTTGTCTGCTGGGCTATGTTCTCAAGTAATCGTAAGGTATGCTTTCGCCGTAAAGCATTTTTTAAATCTGACCAAGTGGTTGGATTACAAGAAGTTAATTTTTAAACCTTTAAAACTGAATTTTATAATGAGTATTTCTGTATTTGAATTTGGCGCCCAGCAGTTTCCCTGGCTGTGGAAGAGGTGGGACGCTAACGTCTCACGTACCCAAGAGAGGTTAATTTGAATTTGGCGCTCTGCAATTCAGCGGATGTTGACGAAAATGATCCCGCTAAAGGGATCTGTGCGCCAAGAGGTTTTAAATGAGTTTTCCCTTCACAGTATGTATCCGATTCCTAGAAATTCCTTGCCGTGTGCTGTAAGGAAGAATGACTATCCAAATGTCAAAAAAATGGAAATGGTCCAAGCGACTGTGGGCTGTTCACACACACACACACACACACACACACACACACACACACACACACACACACACACACACACAGGGGCACACACATTGTCTGGAAAGGATTTCCACATGTTCAAGGATCCTCTGAAATTCCTGTGCGCCTTGGAAGAATAAGACATCCCACCTACTTTAAAGGCGGTCTTTAAAGCATGTGTTACAGCACATACAGTGGGGAGAACAAGTATTTGATATACTGCCGATTTTGCAGGTTTTCCTACTTACAAAGCATGTAGAGGTCTGTCATTTTTATCATAGGTACACTTCAACTGTGAGAGACGGAATCTAAAACAAAAATCCAGAAAATCACATTGTATGATTTTTAAATAATTAATTTGCATTTTATTGCATGACATAAGTATTTGATCACCTACCAACCAGTAAGAATTCCGGCTCTCACAGACCTGTTAGTTTTTCTTTAAGAAGCCCTCCTGTTCTCCACTCATTACCTGTATTAACTGCACCTGTTTGAACTCGTTACCTGTATAAAAGACACCTGTCCACACACTCAATCAAACAGACTCCAACCTCTCCACAATGGCCAAGACAAGAGAGCTGTGTAAGGACATCAGGGATAAAATTGTAGACCTGCACAAGGCTGGGATGGGCTACAGGACAATAGGCAAGCAGCTTGGTGAGAAGGCAACAACTGTTGGCGCAATTATTAGAAAATGGAAGAAGTTCAAGATGACGGTCAATCACCCTCGGTCTGGGGCTCCATGCAAGATCTCACCTCGTGGGGCATCAATGATCATGAGGAAGTTGAGGGATCAGCCCAGAACTACACGGCAGGACCTGGTCAATGACCTGAAGAGAGCTGGGACCACCGTTTCAAAGAAAACCATTAGTAACACACTACGCCGTCATGGATTAAAATCCTGCAGCGCACGCAAGGTCCCCCTGCTCAAGCCAGCGCATGTCCAGGCCCGTCTGAAGTTTGCCAATGACCATCTGGATGATCCAGAGGAGGAATGGGAGAAGGTCATGTGGTCTGATGAGACAAAAATAGAGCTTTTTGGTCTAAACTCCACTCGCCGTGTTTGGAGGAAGAAGGATGAGTACAACCCCAAGAACACCATCCCAACCGTGAAGCATGGAGGTGGAAACATCATTCTTTGGGGATGCTTTTCTGCTAAGGGGACAGGACGACTGCACCGTATTGAGGGGAGGATGGATGGGGCCATGTATCGCGAGATCTTGGCCAACAACCTCCTTCCCTCAGTAAGAGCATTGAAGATGGGTCGTGGCTGGGTCTTCCAGCATGACAACGACCCAAAAACACAGCCAGGGCAACTAAGGAGTGGCTCCGTAAGAAGCATCTCAAGGTCCTGGAGTGGCCTAGCCAGTCTCCAGACCTGAACCCAAAAGAATATCTTTGGAGGGAGCTGAAAGTCCGTATTGCCCAGCGACAGCCCCGAAACCTGAAGGATCTGGAGAAGGTCTGTATGGAGGAGTGGGCCAAAATCCCTGCTGCAGTGTGTGCAAACCTGGTCAAGAACTACAGGAAACGTATGATCTCTGTAATTGCAAACAAAGGTTTCTGTACCAAATATTAAGTTCTGCTTTTCTGATGTATCAAATACTTATGTCATGCAATAAAATGCAAATTAATTACTTAAAAATCATACAATGTGATTTTCTGGATTTTTGTTTTAGATTCCGTCTCTCATAGTTGAAGTGTACCTATGATAATAATTACAGACCTCTACATGCTTTGTAAGTAGGAAAACCTGCAAAATCGGCAGTGTATCAAATACTTGTTCTCCCCACTGTATAAATGCTCTTATCATCTTGGGTTAGTTTGAAATGCCATGGCTGCCATTTTCCAAGTTCACATGGGCTAGTGCTTCTGAGTCAATGTCTAGGGAAAGTAAGACGGATGAGAGCTGTCTTCAGTAGTTCTGGATAAGGACTGGTAAATGAGATGCGAGAAAGCTCATCAGAAGGGTTTGTGTCTGTGTGTGTCTGTGTCTGAATCTGTTTCAGTACTGCTGAGAAGTATCTCATGTCACCTCATTTAATTCAACATCCACAGCACGGTAAACACCGACACACATTTCCAGTCTCACGGCTCTAAAGCCCTCCCAATGGCCCGCAATTCAATCATAT
Organism: Salvelinus alpinus; assembly: GCF_045679555.1. NCBI lineage: Eukaryota > Metazoa > Chordata > Actinopteri > Salmoniformes > Salmonidae > Salvelinus > Salvelinus alpinus. The sequence goes on along the minus strand of NC_092124.1, from coordinate 4,997,301 downwards.
CCTGTCTCCTTCTATGGACTGTTTTCGAAATTGAAGTGTCAGTCAGAACATCTGTGTGTGGTATGTCCACGGACTCCACATAATTCACAAAGAATATCAGAGTAGGCGGTGATGTTGGATCAGTTTTGCCTGTTCGATCATATTGAATCAGATTATATGAAAAGTGGGGGACCTGATCTTAAATCAGCTCTACTACTTTGAGACACTTTTTCATGTTTTTGTGGTTGTATTATCCTCATCCAGCTATGGTTCAATTGCAGAGTTTACTTTTACAATGAAAACAACAAAAGATAAATTAACACAGTAAGATAGGTGAAGAGGGGAATTTTTCTTTGAGCCGTTTGTTTAGCAGCATTATTCAAGTCCCAGATGCATCTGACAACATGATATATATTTACTCAACTGAGCGATTTCTACTTCTGCTCTGGGCACTGTTTAAAGAGATGAAATGTTCACTTGGTTCCTCTTGGACAAGCACTCATGTATCACAAGTGATTAAACACAGCCGAAAAGATGCCAAACGGCAACACGGCTAGCAGATAATGCGGCAGTTCGCTAGCTGTCAGAAGAAAAAAATCCGGAGTGCTGAAAGCTGTCTCTGAAGAAATTACATGTCATTTAAATATGAATGCTGTATGATATCTTGTTGTTATCCCATCCGAAAACTTCAGAGGAAACAAACAACATGGAATCCCAAGGGATTCAACGGAAGAGGAACGAGGTTTCGGGAACTTTTAGTGGTTTCTGTGTTATCTTGTCCCCTTTTCTCCAGTTTTGGCAACCACCTCACCCAAGCCCTTCAAACAAGCCTTAGCTGCATCGGTTTCATCACCGGAGCTTACATTTTTGAGGAAAAAAGGCCCTCTGTCAAAAGTATCAGGGTAGCTGCACAAGCTACCTGAAGATTCCTCCCCCTTTTGATATGTTTAGCACCACAGGAAGAATTAATATCTACTTCTTACAGGTGAAAAGTCATAGAGGTGACTGTTCAGGATTTGACTGTGGATGGATTCAGGGATGACAAATACAGTATCTGATGCGCCCCTTTGCAATGTAAATGTTCCAATGTATTCTTCAGGGAAAGAAACAGAATTGTGATACAGGGAAATAAGGAATGGAAAAGTAAGATTAATTTTCATTCATTCACACCTATGTTTTGAATGATCTGTCCTTAAGGATTGTGTTTGTTTGCTGTTGGTTATAATGCATGCAGTCGTTCCAGATTGTGTGTCATATTATCAGTATGACCTATCAAATTGTTGGGAGATTACACATGGAGTGTGCAACTTTCTTTATTTTTATAGTTTATTCGCCGTTAGTCAGTGCCTCCACACAAACAATTTTTCTGGGTGTGCGCCAGCTCATGTTTTTTTTATCTAGTATTATCAGTATGAAACAGAACGTGTGTGCAATATGAAAGACATTTACAAAATAGCCTTCCTTTCGTGACAGGGCGAAGCTCAACTAACACCTGACGTGGGCTGTAAATATGTGCTCACTGACAAGACAAGTTCTTTAATGTCTGATCCAAGGCACTGCGCTATTTTCTCAAGAGACATGCTGCTACTCCTTCACTCCCCCATATGCATTCAATTAGCTCCGGGAGAAAAGAAAGCGTCTATCGGCCGAGGTAGTGGTAACATCTGCAGATGCAAAGCCATCAGCATTGGTGTGAAGAGAGGAGTTGCCTTTTTAAAGGAACTCGCAGTGCTTCAAGCTTTTGTCCGGCTTTATAATATGAACACATTAAACATTGGGAAGATCTACAGGAGAATATATAAAGGGAAATGATGAGTGAATGAAGAAACACGAATGTGACTTTTTATATAGGATACATATAGGAATCGGAATACATTATATTTGCTAATTTAGGTGCATACTGTATAAGTGTGAGGTTTCTTATTTTAAGCCCTACTGACATTGTCACAGCCTTGTCTCATTCTTGCCTACCACTATCCAATTTTGACTTCCTTTCTCTGCAGCTTCCATTGCATGTAATCAACAACATGTGGATATCCCTATGGGGTCCGGGAATTGCGAGTGAGCATAGCGACTGGTTCATCCCAGTCTTTGCCAGTTCCTGGAAAAATGGAGGGGAAAAAGAGAAACATCTGCTTCCATTTTCTATTTTCTCTGTAAGCCGGTGAATGTTTTTGCAGTCACCTCTATGACGCTGCACCTGTAAGAAGTAGATATGTTTAGCACCACAGGAAGTGCTATTATCAAAGTGCTAATAGCAAATAATGACAAAGTATTTATATTTCATAAAAGTGATTACGGCGAGGTGTAATGACGTGGGTTCACTGAACGATTCCGCTCAATGGATCGTTAAGTTTCATTTAACAGCGAGCTCTCGAAGCTGCAAACCCCGTCTTCCCTTTAGCGAACCTTAATTAGGCAAAAGAAAGACTTTTAAACTGGTCACTGTATCAGGATTTCTTAAATACTAAAGTGGAAAGAACTTCTTAGGGCTAGGCTTCCTGCTAGCGGGACACCTGTCGACAACTTCCGGTGAAATTGGAGGGCGCAATTCAAATAAATAATCATAAAAATTATGGACATGAAAGATTTAGGTACATACAAGTGTCTTATATCGGTTAAAAGCGTAAAGTCTTGTTAATCTAACTGCATTGTCCGATTTACAATAGGCTTTACAGCGAAAGCATGCCATGCAATTGTTTGAGGATGGCGCCCCACATCAAAATATTTATCCACCAACACAGGTTTCAAAAATAGCGATTAAATATTCATTTACTTTTTGAAAATCTTCCTCTGATTTGTCATCCAAATATTCCCAGCTACAACATGTAGTCTCGTTTTGTTAGATAAAATCCTTCTATATGAGTAATCCACTCCTTCAACATGCAGAGAAAGGAATCCAAAAAGTTACCGCTAAACTTTGTTAAAACAAGTCAAAATACATTTCTATATAATCCTCAGATACCCTAAAATGTAATTAAACTATAATATTTCATATGGAAAGAAGTATGTTCAATAGGAAAGCGATATTAGCAGGAGTTCGTCCTCTTGGTCGCGCGCATACACAAATTTCCAAGTCTGTATCCCTATACTAAAACTCAGAATTCTTTCTCGTTTTGGAAGAAACAAGCATGAAACCTTGAACAAAGACTGTTGACATCTAGTGGAAGCCATAGGAATTGCAATCTGGGAGCTGGATTTGGATATGCCCCTATACTTTCCATTGTAAGAGCATTGGTTCTCAAAAACAAAAAAATTCTGCTTGGTTTTTCTTTGGATAATCTCCTACCATATCTAATGTGTTATAGTCTCCTGCATTATTTTAACATTTCTACAAACTTCAGTGTCTTCTTTCCAATGGTACCAATATATACATGTCCCGGCTTCAGGGCCTGAGCAACAGGCAGTTTACTTTGGGCATGTCAGTCAGACAGGAAGTGGAGAAAAATAGACCCTAGCCTGATTAAGTTGAATTGACCTAAAAAATAACCAATGAGCCGAAACACCACTGTGACCAAATCATGAATTAATTGACAGAAGTACTGTACTTGCGATTCTGATACGATGTCCTTTAGGAGAGCAAATTATCGAGAAGATGATGATGTCTTCGAATAGTCACGAAAACAATGAGTAATTCACCTGTCTGCGGTATACTGGAAATGTGCAGGAACCTGACGGTAAAAGTCCATTTGAAAATATGAAACTACGCTATACTAGTGGAAAGTTTTGTCCAATAACATTGAGTCATTGTTGTCTCTACCTTCTTGCCCTTTGTGCTGTTGTCTGTGCCCAATAATGTTTGTACCATGTTTTGTGCTGCTACCATGTTGTGCTGCTGCCATGTTGTGTTGCTATCATGTTGTTGCATGTTGTGTTGCTACCATGCTGTGTTGTCATGTTATGTTGTCTTAGGTCTCTCTTTATGTAGTGTTGTGTTGTCTCTCTTGTCGTGATGTGTGTTTTGTCCTATATTATTATTAATATTTTTATCCCAGCCCCTGTCCCCGCAGGAGGCCTTTTGCCTTTTGGTAGGCCGTCTGACTTGCCTAGTTAAAACAAGATTAAATAAAATAAAAATCACAGGCAATGAGAGGAAGGGACCTGATTGAAAAAGTCAATACAAAAGTGTGAAATTACCGTTTGAGTGCTCTTTACTTCCATGTGAATGCTCTTTACTTCCATGTGAATGCTGTTTACTTCCATGTGAATGCTCTTTACTTTCATGTGAATGCTGTTTACTTCCATGTGAATGCTGTTTTCTTCAGTGTAAATGTATCATAATGAAGTAAATACATTTACAACAGATTCACAGAGTCAAAATGTCACGTGACTAGGGGGTATTCTAGTATATGATTTCTATGTTGTGTTCTAGTTTATATTTTCTATGTTGGTGTTTTGTATGATTTCCAATTAGAGGCAGCTGGTAATCGTTGTCTCTAATTGGGGATCATATTTAAGTAGCTAATTTTCCCACCTGTGTTTGTGGGGTATTGTGCATGTAGCACCACGTAGTCATGGTTCGTTGTGCGTTTATTGATTTATTGTTTTTGCATACAGTTTTCACTTTGAAATAAATATGTGGAACTCAACATCCGCTGCGCCTTGGTCCCGTTCTTACAACAACCGTGACACAAAAGCCCTAGCAGCAAAGTAAGCTGGCATAGGTGGACACACATTTATCAGGCTACTAGTGGGGACACTGACTGGGCACAGTGTTTATTACTAGGGTGACCCAGTGACATCCATCTGAGATGTCTTGACAGGAAGCTGGAGCAAAGACTGTGATTGAATGTAATATAGCGTTATGTGAAGGTATCATGAACAGAGATAAACTCAAAGGCGTGACCGCCATCGACCTCACTGCCATCGACTGGCACATCATGACCTCTCCATCACACGGTTCCATTTCCCATCAGAAAGTGCCTGGGCCTGGAGGCACAGTCTGCCACACAGGTATACCTGTCACTGGGTTAGAGAAATGACAGATCTGGTAGCTCAATTACTGGCACTGCCAGTCTAGTGATATAATTTCATGGGAAAAGGTTCGTTCATCGGAGGTTGGTCCATCCAGCAACCTGTCGCGAACTCCGCGAGTAGCCACTGGTCCAATTATCCATCTGAAAAGCATCCTGATCTTGGCCCTCATTCAAAACCCAAACCCCCTCTGTAATGGTGACAATTATCCCAACACAGAGAGTGCAATGAGGTTGGGCAATGTGCCACATTGAATTTGTTAGCGGTCTAATTTGGTTTGGAACTGGTGCTGATAGTGTGATTTGATAAATGGGTACACCCAGGCCTATTGTTGATCGCTGTGGGTGATGACAGATAAACACATCTTAATGATAAATGCAGCCTTCGAGATCTGGGATCTTATGATGCGATCAGAATGAGGTATACACTGTAGTGTAGACACAATCGTTATCTCACAGGGTGTGTGACAAGTCAAGTGCCACTCCACCATATCATAGGTCCTAGCAGTTCTTAAAGGGTTTGAGGGTTAATTTGTGCATGTGTGTGTGTCTGTCTGTGGGTCTGTGTTGGTGCTGCAGGATCCAGTCTGATAGGATTGGATTAGATCTGCTGAGCCAGCTGCCGTGTCACCTTGGACAAAGACCTCGTCTTGACCGGGAGATGTGAGTGGAGTACAAACTGGTTAAGAGTTCATGGAGCTACTCTGAATGAGGACCTGGAGTTTAAACCACTTAAACATATAAACCAGTTTAATCCCTTCAGTCATCTTAATAACTCTTAACTGAATACAGTAGCATTTCAATTTCAGTCTTCTAATTTCACAGGATCTCAAATTAATAATAATAATTTCTACTTCTCAGTGAACTTTATCAAACTATAGAGTACGCATTTTTGTAAACATTTCCAAAGATTGAATCCAGAAGCCTAGGGTGAAATGTCTTCATGATGTTGGGATGGCTCAAATAATTGAACTTTGAATGTATCGTGCAAATGAGCAGAAGTCCTATTAATTTGATCCAGACTCAAATATGTGCAAGGGAATTACGTGGATCCATCTTTTGAGAAAAGTAAGCGGAAAGTTATCTCTACTTTATCATACAACGTATACATTCCTTGAATTCCTTATATTCACAAAGTCCCTTGTTCTTACCAGACCCTTTAATACCATAGTGGAGTCAAATCAGACCCTGCACTTCAAAATGGACCTCTCCAATGAAATTGCTCCTCGTATATTTCCATCTAAGCACAAGTCCACTTATCAGGACTGCCCCAGCCAGAGATAATGATAATTGTAGGCCGTGCATCCACTCCCTTGATTTCAAACCTGCATCAATTTAATAAAAGCTCAGGGCCTGGTTTCCCAAAAGCATCTCAAGGCTAAATTCATCGCTAGAACCTCCGCTTGTAATCGAACTCCTCCATCAACAGCTAAGTGTGTCAAACAGCTAAGTGCGTCGTTAGATGCTTTTTTTTTTGCCCTCCCTCATCACTTTATATACAGGAGATCTCCGCTAGAAAAAGTTGACTGCAACACAAAATTGCCAAAGTCTTTGTAATTGATACAAACGTATAAAAATATGCTTCAAATGAAAACCGAGATGACTGCATGAAAGTGTTCTGAACAAAAATATAAACGCAACATAAAACACATTTCAACAATTTCACTTAGTTACAGTTCATATAAGGTAATCAGTCATTTGAAATAAATTAATTAGGCCCTAATCTATGGGTTTCGCATGACTGGGCAGAGAGGCGCCCACTGGGGAGCCGGGCCCAGCCAATCAGAATGAGTTTTCCGCAAGAAAGAGCTTTATTACAGACAGAAATACTCCTCAGTTTCATCAGCTGTCCGGGTGGCTGGTCTCAGACGATCCCGGAGTCGAAGAAGCCGGATGTGGAGGTCCTAGGATTTTTCCCAGGCGTATGCTGGTATTTACAAATGTACAAGATGTTATGAACGCAACATCACACTCAAACCAAGAAGTAACTACAGGTGTGGCTAGGGAGTGACGGGGGCGGAGCCCACAGCCTATACACGTCTCAAGGAACCATGGAAACTTGTGGATCAACGTAGTCCTGCAGCAGTGGTAAATCTGCTTTTTATTTTTTAAATGGTGACCAAGTGTAGGACAGCAAAACAATAGCCAAGGATAAGTAAACATCAGTTTATCAGACTAGAAGCATAATCCTCTTTACAAAATGTTGGAACAGTGAAGCACATGTCCACAATAAGCCACTTACAGATGTGGCCATCGTACTGTAAATAGCCGGGTCACCTTCAGCAAGATGCAACATAGAAATATGCTATGTAGAACAAATATGCCTCTGACATGTAGAATAAGGAATCATGATGGCTCTATTGATGACATTTCTATAATGCTATAATGTTTGACAATGTTTGGCTACTGAATGTGGCATGGTATGCTGACAGCTGTCATGGCGTCGGCGCCAAAAACATTATCAAACCAATTCACTTTCAGTATAATTTACTTCCACAGTATATTGTGGATTTGAAATGGCTCTGTAAGTCACGGTTTATACCACGGTCTGTCATTCTCTGTCCTGAAATGCCTTTACTTTCAGAGCAACCTTGAAAACAAGGTTAAACTTCTTCAGGATAGGATGCGGTCCGACAACTTCTAGTAGCGCCTTGTCCTCAATATATCAGTCAACGTGATAGGTTTATCTATCGACAACTCTAATGGGCAAAGTTCACCTCGCGGTTCACAGGATGCCGTTTCTTTAATAGCTCTTTAATTGTGGTAATGAAAGTCACATTTTCCCTCACGGAAAAAGGCGATTAGAATATTGATCTTGGCATTTTACAGAGGGAGGACGTTCCACTGATGAATGAGATCCAACCAATATTCAACACCAAAGGAACTTATATTGACTTGACCTCAACTCTCTCTCTCGCTGTCTTTCCTACTCTCTCACTACCTACCTATCCCTTTGTGTTTTCATTAGACTGCACTATGGGACCACGCTACTCTACAAAAAAAAAGAAAAAGCATTTTAGAACGCACTGTTACACTCTGTGGAGAGCCAAGCTGGGCAGTTAGAGAACAAAGGCAGGGCTGTCCCCTTTCTCCTGGAAAAATTAACCTTGGTCTGGGAGTTACGTAGGCCAGACAGTGTGAATAATGAAATTCCTGAGCAGCAAAGTATTGGACTAAAAGGAAGAATGTGACATATCGCTATTAACCATTTACTCCATTTGCTAACAATAAGGCGATGGACACACTAATTAAAAACACAGGTCAGACTCACACCTTACTCACAACATTGCCATGTGTGCTTAATCTATCATCACGTTTGAACTCTTAGGTCCTCTTTTCTTACTCATAAATAGGTTAGAGTACACTGTTAGTCCTCACCTAAGCATTTTAAACTAGAGTATTAAAATGCCACATTGGAAATAAGTCTACGACCTAATTAGTTGATTGTGTTATCTGTGTAGGTTTTTATGTGTGTGTTGCCAGGTATTTGGTCTTTTGGCTGTATTAGGACTCTTGACTATGTAATACATCGATACGATTGTTCATTCATTTAGACCAACTTAGCATTTTAGACTCCTTCTGAAAATATTATATTTCAGTTGCAATGGTTTAGCATCTATAGACAGGCCATGTTTCTCCAGTATTATGCAGGGTGATCACGGCAACAGGGCTCAATATAGCCCCTACAGAGGAAGAACACAGATGGCAAATTCCACATAAGTGTCCCTAAATAGTGGAAGGACCCTCTCTAGGGTCCTTCCCTTTTGCCCCCAAGCTATGGTAATGGAACACCTCTGGTCTGAATATAACGTTTTTGATATAAAATTTGCGTCCCAAATGGCACTCTATTCCCTTTATAGTGCTTTTGAACAGGTCTTATGGGGCTCTGGTCAAAAGTAGTGTACTATGTAGGGAACAGGGAGCCTCTGGAAACTGGATACTGTTGTTATTACCAAAAAGAAAATATGAATGCTGCAAATGGGAACATTTGGGTCAGAGTGTAGTTTGGGAGAAAAGCTGTAAGCTAAATGCAGGCGCTCAGGAAAAGGCTTTGGAGTCCAAAAGGAGGTATTGTGGTCAGACAAAAACAGATATGTTCTATCAAGGGGGGGGGGGGGGGGGTTACCTACACCTAACTATGGGACGGGAGTCATGCTAACAGTTAGTTACAGTTCATATCACAATGTTTGGACATTTACGCACAAATAAAGCCTGGAGATTCAAATTGTCACACAATATGTTTGATGTTAATATTTCCTTTTATGGGAATTTGGTATATTGTGTGTGAGTGTGTGTCATCTGTACCATACCCAAGAATACATGCGAGATTCTCATTTCCAGGACTTGAAATAAAATGTTCATGTGACAACAAGAGTAGTCGAGAGCAATGTACAATAGAATACCGGACGTCATATAGCCTTTAAATGTTTCTTTATAACCATGGCTGTTGCCATAGCAAAAGGAGGAACCAAATGGAAATGGTTCCACTCACTAAAAGCATACTAATGACTTTCGAGTGAGTTCCAAATGTCACCATATTACCTATATAGTGCATTACTATAGACCAGTGCCCTATGGGTAGGGCACTATAAGGAATTGGGCACTTCATAGGGAAAAGGGTGCCATTTGGGACGTAGCCTCTGAAGTGGTACAGATGTTCTTTGGTACTTTTGACAGAGACCTTGTGCCGCTCCATTCTAATTTAATTTGAGATAAAAGGAGCAGCAGTCTGTCTGTATGGGGCAGTATCAGTACCACCCAGTCTGTCTGTATGGGGCAGTATCACTACCACCCAGTCTGTCTGTATGGGGCAGTATCACTACCACCCAGTCTGTCTGTATGGGGCAGTATCACTACCACCCAGTCTGTCTGCATGGGGCAGTATCACTACCACCCAGTCTGTATGTATGGGGCAGTATCACTACCACCCAGTTTGTATGTATGGGGCAGTATCACTACCACCCAGTCTGTATGTATGGGACATTATTACTACCACCCAGTCGGTCTGTATGGGGCATTATTACTACACCAAATGTACATATGCAGACCGGTTTGGCCTTGAGGGGCAATAGAGGACAGCCATTTAATTTGCTGCACTTGTTCCCATTTAAGAGGCACTATTCAGAGACTATAGACTCATTCACAATAGTAGCAGGATACATTGGAACATGGAGTTTATTGTGGTCCATAGTTCAAAGGCAGAGATTCCACAAAAAAGGCAGCCTGGAGTGTGCTTGGGTGGTATGCGTGTGTGTGTGTGTGTGTATACGTGTGTCTGTCTGTAGGTGAGTGTGCCTGTCTGTGTGTGGGCGCATGTGTGGTTTGAATACCTCTCATTCCAGACACACCATCAGACAGCAGAGAGTCAAAGGTCAACTTTTCCAGATATAGCCACATCAACCACCAAATGTACAAGCTCAGTCTTTCTAAACCGGTTGAAATTAGGTTTCACATGTGTGGGCTTAAAGATTTAGGCACAAAAGCCTCTTAGGAATATGAAAACAAGATGAATAATTGGTACGAGATTTCTTTCAAACTTTTTCAGGTTTTGTACAGGGAACGCTCACAATACTATGTGGGTCAGTGGTTTTAATCCGATGAGAGGGTACTATAAAACCGCCCACTGTCGTATAAAAGGTAATTCCATAATCTGGGACTCTGAGTACATCCTTCCTCTTTGTACTCATCCGGTAATCCCTGGGATGACAAAGACTAGGGCTGTGTCCCAAATGGCACTCTATTCCCTACTAGGGAAGTGTAGAACATCAACATGGACAAGTGTCAGATTGCAGCCGTTAGGAATATCCCATAGGAATCAATTGTATCCCTATCCCATGTGAATTATAGCTGGAATCTTCATTAAATGGATATTTAAATGCTTTGTGGGTTTAGGGGATGACTAACATTGTGTGTTTTACAGGGGTGTCTGTGGATTTGTGTATCCTAGTGGGTTGTAGTGGATTAGGTGTGAGTGTGTGTGTGTCAAATCAAATTGTATTGGTCACATACACATGGTTAGCAGATGTTAATGCGAGTGTAGCGAAATGCTTGTGGTTCTAGTTCCGACAGTGCAGTAATATCTAACAAGTAATCTAGCAATTCCCCAACAACTACCTAATACACACAAATCTAAAGGGATGGAATAAGAATATGTACATATAAATATATGGATGAGCGGTGGCCCGAGCGGCATAGGCGAGATGCAATAGATGGTATAGATACAGTATATGCATATGGGATGAGTAATGTAAGTGATGTTAACATTATTAAAGTGTCATTGTTTAAAGTGACTAGTGAGTCTCTATGTAGGCAGCAGCCTCTGAGTTAATGATTGCTGTTTAGCAGTCTGATGGCCTTGAGATAGAAGCTGTTTTTCAGTCTCTCGGTCCCAGCTTTGATGCACCTCTACTGACCTCACCGTCTGGATGGTAGCGGGGTGAACAGGCAGTGGCTCGGGTGGTTGTTGTGCTTGAGGATCTTTTTGGCCTTCCTGTGACATCGGGTGCTGTAGGTGTCGTGGAGGGCAGGTCGTTTGCCCCCGGTGATGCGTTGTGCAGACCTCACTACCCTCTGGAGAGCCTTGCGTTTGAGGGCGGTGCAGTTGCCGTACCAGACGGTGATGCAGCCCGACAGGGTGCTCTCAATTGTGCATCTGTAAAAGTTTGTCACGCTTTAAGATAGAAAGCCAAATTTCTTCAGCCTCCTGAGGTTGAAGAGGCTCTGTTGCGCCTTCTTCGCCACACTGTCGGTGTGGGTGGACCAGTTTGTCTGTCATGTGTACGCCGAGGAACTTAAAACTTTCCACCTTCTTCTCTACTGTCCCTTCGGTGTGGATAGGGGGGTCTGCTGTTTCCCTCTGCTGTTTCCTGAAGTCCACGATCATCTCCTTTGTTTTGTTGACGTTGAGTGAGAGTTTGTTTTCCTGATACCACACTCCGAGTGCCCCCACCTCCTCCCTGTAGGCTGTCTCGTCATTGTTGGTAATCAATCAGGCCTACTGTTGTGTTGTCTGCAAACTTGATGATTGAGTTGGAGGCGTGCATGGCCGCGCAGACGTGGGTGGACAGGGAGTACAGGAGGGGGCTGAGCACGCACCCTTGTGGGGTCCCAGTGTTGAGGGTCAGCGAAGTGGAGATGTTGTTTCCTACCTTCACCACCTGGGGGCGGCCCGTCAAAGTCAGGACCCAGTTGCACAGGGCAGGGTTGAGACCCAGGGCTTCCAGCTTAATGACGAATTTGAAAGGTACTATGGTGTTGAAATCTGAGCTGTAGTCAATGAACAACATTCTTACATCGGTATTCCTCTTGTCCAGATGGGATAGGGCAGTGTGCAGTGTGATGGCGATTACATCGTCTGTGGACCTGTTGGGGCTGTATCCAAACTGAAGTGGATCTAGGGTGACAGGTAAGGTAGAGGTGATATAATACTTGACTAGTCTCTCAATGCACTTCATGATGACAGAAGTGAGTGCTACGGGGCGATAGTCATTTAGTTAGTTAATTTATCTTTGCCTTCTTTGGTACAGGAACAATGGTGGCCATCTTGAAGCATGTGAGGACAGCAGACTGGGATAGGGAACAATTGAATATGTCTGTAAACACACCAGCCAGCTGTGAAATGCGTTCTTACGGATCCTTTTCCAGCAATGCAGAGTTAAAAGGTAAAGTTTTTATATACATATGTTTTTAATAAATAGAAATAGTAACACAAGGAATGAATACACAGTGAATAGTGAGTAACAATAACGAGTAAACATAACATGGCTGTATACAGGGAGTACCAGTACCGAGTCGATGTGCAGGAGTACGAGATAATTGAGGTAGCTATGTACTATACATATAGGTAGGACTAAAGTGACTAGGCAAAAGGATAGATAATAGACTGTAGCAGCAGCATCTGTGGTGAGTGTGAAAGTGTGTGTGTGTGTGTACGTACAATATGTGTGGCTAGAGTCCAATGTGTGTGCATAGAGTCAGTGCAAGAGTGCAAAAAAAGCTCAATGTAGGTAGTCCGTGCAGCCATTTCATGAGCTATTTAGCAGTCTTGCTTAGCAGTCTTATGGCCTGGGGGTAGAAGCTGCTCAGGGTCCTGTTAGTTCCAGACTTGGTGCACTGGTACCCGCTTGCCATGCTGTAGCAGAGAGAACAGTCTATGGCTTGGGTGGCTGGAGTCCTTGAAAATTGTTGGGCCTTCCTCTGACACCGCATGGTATAGAGGTCCTGGATGGCAGGGAACTTGGCCCCAGTGATGTACTGGGAGTACTCACCACCGGTCAGTTGCCGTACCAAGCTGTGATGCAGCCAGTCAACACGCTGTTAATGATGCCGCTGTATAACTTTTTGATGATCTTAGGGCCCATGCCAAATCTTTTCATTCTCATGAGGGAGAAGAGGCGCTGTTGTGCCCTTTTCACAACAGTGTGGGTGGGTGTGGACCATGTTAATGTCCGTAGCGATGTGAACACCGAGGAACTTGAATCTCTAGACCTGCTCCACTGCAGCCCTGTCGATGTGGATGGGAGCGTGCTAGCCCCTCCGTTTCCTGTAGTCTTGCTGACATTGAAGGAGAGGTTGTTGTCCTGGAACCACATTGCCAGGTGTCTGACCTCCTCCCTTTCAGCTCATCATCGTCGGTGATCAACCGATACCACCGTTGTGTCCTCAGAAAACTTGATGGTGTTGGAGTCATGCGCGGCCACACGGTCGTGGGCGAATAGGGAGGGGACTAAGTCGAAGGCTTCGTGTTGATGGTCAGCGTGGCGGATGTCTTGTTGCCTAGCCTCACCGCCTGGGGGCAGCCCGTCAGGAAACCCAGGATCCAGTTGCAGAGGGAGGTGTGCAGTCCAAGGTTCCTGAGCTTGGTGATGAGTTTAGAGGGGACTATGATGTTGAATGCAGATATGTAGTCAATGAACAGCGTTCTTACATAGGTATTCCTTTTCTCTAGGTGGGTGAGGGCAGTGTGGAATGCAATAGTGTGATTGCATGTACGTGTGTTTGTGTGTGTGTGTGCATATGTTTGTGATCTCGCATGTGTCATCAAATTGCATTGTTTTCACTAGGCCTGTTAAAAGGTCCTCCTCAGCCACATTGTCCAATGCCAAATCTCTCCAACACTATCTCTCCACTGCACAGTATCTCTGAGCTGAATGTGTTTCAGGTACAAGATACAACATATGTGCATTGCAGTTAAACATTATCCAGAAGCACACTTTTGCCTGAACAGGTTTCTGTGCCTCCATTTCAGTGACTTATCCACCATCTCCTTTCTCCCCCGAGTTTTTGAAATTGTTCTATTTCCTGCAAAGGGCACGTTAAATGATGGACTTATACAGAAATGTGGCTGACCAGAATGATTCTAAAGCAGCATCAGACCCAAATGTGCTGAAATACTAACAGATGGTTTGTTCCACTGTGGTGTGGGTATGGGTGGGTGGGTTGGTGGATAGGTGGGGGTGTGGGTGGGTGGGTCGCCAGGGCACCATAGTAGAGCTAATCATTGACATGCAGTTTTATAGCTTCGAGACACTCCGTGGTGAAAGAGATGAGAGAGGAGAAGTTATCTTCCACCCTATTCAAAGTATTTAGAAAATGTAGAGTCCAGGATCAACTTCTCTAGATATAGCCACATCAACCAACAAATGTGTGTGTGTGTTAACAAACTATTTACATTAACGATACTGGACAGACGCTGCACTTACCGGGGACGGACTTGAATTCAGGACTGATTTACTTCAATGTCCTTCATTAAAGTGTGCCATTGGATCTGAGTCAGGAAATCTGCATTTGAAATTGCTTTCTAAAAGAAGAAAAAACAAGACTTTTAGCTATGACTCGGGAAAGGTACACTTTGCATTAGACACAATTAGCATAGATCTGATGCTATTGCCGTAGACACAGACAACACTAATGGAAAAATACAATTATGTTAATCAAATATGCAAACGATGACCCCGGGATATGGAAATCCAATAAACATTCAAAGTTATGAGAAGCTACTTGGATTTTTTAAAAGGTCCCCCAATTTCCAGATGATTTGTGTATGTTTTGAATGAGGATGTTGATGGAAGGCTTAATTGATTAATATGTCCATAACATGCTGCACTTCAGAGAAAAACACTTTTTTTGTTAATGAAATGAATAAAAACAAATTCCATTGTTTCCCAGAATTTGTAGGGAAATAAGTGCTAATATCGCTCACAATTAAGAGTTTCCTAAAGTTAAGGTATTTCCACCCTGTTCATAAGTGTATGTTGGTGAACAAGTGCATACCGTATATTCACATGTACCTTTTATATGTTTGTGTACAGTATGTGGGTGAAAGCGTTCGGGTTTCACATCGTGCCTTATTTGAGTTCATGGCCCACATACCTCTCATTCCTTAGACAGGGAGCAGCTAGCGCTAGCCATGCCTAGCGCTAGCTGATACACTTCCCCCCTTTCACCTTCGATTCTACGAACCACCTGATGGAACACATAAAGAGTCTAATCCTTTTCCGTAGGAATGACTTGGTCCGGAGGAAAGGGCTCAGCTCGTAGTGGGTGGGGAACGAGGCATGTGGCAATTTCAGTCCAAAATAACTCTTGGTGTGTAGCGAGCCAGTCAGATCCAGCCAGGGGCGGCCTTCAATAAGAAACCATGAAAGTCTGGATATAGACATTTTCAAAGGCTTATAACTTCTGTGCATCCCACTTAAAGCCGCTATCCTTATGAGTCCCAGCAACATATGAATGGAGTAAATAAATATCTCAACCCAGTCAAGTTCAACTTGGTTTTCTGCCCTATACAGGCACAATGTGTGACTGGTCGGGTATTAGCAGAGGAAATCTGAAAAATAGGCCTGTATAATGCAAAGATTATAAACAGGCCTGTATAATACAGAGCTGAATAATGCAAAGATGATAAATATGCCTGCATAACACCAAGATGATAAATAGGCCTGTATAATGCAAAGACTATACTTTTCTGAAGTATATGCATACTGTAGGACCAGATCAGCATGGCTCTGTATATAGTTCTGTATCTTCTGTTATCTTGGATTCTCCCTGATGTCTAAGGGGCCTTTTTCTTCTTCTTCTCTCACTTGGGTACAGGCAGAAAAAAGACATGTCGGTGGTCGTGATGTATCGTCCCGTGAACTGTTGTTCACTTGCGATGCTAAGAAAGGCATGCAAGGCATGACTGTTACGTTTCATATTGACAACAGCCTTTTATGTGTAACAGAGACTCAGTCAAGGGAAACCTCTACATAGTGGATGGTGAAAGCAAATGAAGCGCAAACAAAGGATAAGTGGTGGCATCTCTCAAAACAACCCGCACTCCCACCTGCGATATCTGCCCGACCTTGGCCATCCATTTTGACCACCATTTAAACAATAATTTCTAGTCTTGTGGCGGTACTTGGTGCACTGACGCTGTTAGGGAAGAAAATGTTGTACTGGTGAGATGGAGACGTTGATTGCAAATGGCAACTATTATGCTGTAGATGCTACTTGTCCATCTGTGAGTGCACACACATTTGATAGTTAGTCATCCTTTCAGAAAGCTTCTAAAAGCTTACAATTACACTTTACCTTGGCTTTTGGGATTTGGAATGAAAAGTGCATTTCAAAACACTGCAGTGGGTAGATAGGAGTCAGAGAGAAAGAAACTGTGCAATTAAAATGGGACCTTCACCATTTTCGAACCTTATATCCAGCACCGTACCATTAACTACATGTGTAAATACGGAATAAGTTCTGCAGTAAAATAATGAAAAGGGCCCAATATATGTATTCTTGATGAGTAGTAACCTTCTCATTTCTTGACTTTCAAAGATCTTAATGGCCCCATTAATAAACCACTTCACTAAGGCTGTGTTTGCACAGGCAGCCCAAATCTGATCCTTTGCCCAATTATTGACAAAAGATCTGTTCTGATTGGTCAAATGACCAATAATTGGGCAAAAGATCAGAATTGGGCTGCCTTTGTAAACACAGCCTTTTAGGTAGCAGAAGCCACATCCTCCACAACGATACTTCAATCATTCAATCTCATCAAGGCCACTTAGTTATCATAAAGATAACCAAATATACTGGGCGCCACATCGTGCAGAGAAATTGAGTCACCGCAGCGCCATTGGCCGTAATGAGCGCTATAGGAGCTCAGAATTACATCAGAATCCCATCATGACTCATTGGGCTCCATTGTGTGGTGATTGGACAGCGTTGCAATCTGCAGACGTGTTTGAGGCTTATTAGCTTCAGGCAGGATCTGCAGCAGGATCCATCAGGAATAATGACTTCACACTGAGGTGGCGGCCTCCAGCATGAATACAGAGGAGACTACTATTCATCACTGTGATTTGGGATGATCCCTATAATTGCAGATGCATGAGTCCGGACTAAGGAGGCTTAAAGGCCAGAACATTTGCCTTTAAGCCAAAGAGCTGTCATCTGCATAATAACCCTTTGGTTTCCCCTCCTCTCTGAGTGAATGAGAGAGAATAGTAGCCTCTGAGAATAATGGATGAGTCGGTTGTCAGCCGTGGAACCTGCTAGTGTAAAAGCATGTGTGTCGTGATGTGTGTTTTGTCCAATATTTGTATTTTTAATCCCAGCCTCCGTCCCCGCAGGAGGTCTTTTGCCTTTTGGTAGGCCGTAATTGAAAATAAGAATTGGTTCTTAACTGAATTGCCTAGTTAAATAAAGGGTAAATGAATAAAAAATACAATAAATGAGTGTGTATAGTACCTTTTTGTGTGTCCATGATTTCAGCCTGTCTGTTTTCTAGCTTCCCCGCTGTGCATGGGAACACACAGACACAACCACACTCAATCGCAAAAGGTTGTATGTTAACGCTGATTGTTTTGTGCGAGTTGAGCGTGTGAGGCACCGAAGGCCTGAGTAAATTCCTAGAGGTGGGACTCATTAGATGAGTGTGTGTGCATGTCTGTATTGCCTACATACGTGTGTGTGCGCACCATTGGGTGTGTGTTCCTGTTAGTGCGTGTTTGTGTGTGTTTGCTGTGCTTTGTGGGTGTGTATGATTCTCTACTGGATGAGGGGCTGACACAGGGTCAGGACCTCCACTGAGACAATGACTCATCCAAGGGTGGTGTACAAACACAGGGATTTAAAACTTCTGAGAAGTGAAAATAGAGAGAAAACATCTGATCTGAAAACACTTGATCTGGAACAAATCAATTGTGCCATATGAGGGTTAAAGGGCATTTTGTTTCTGACCATATGGCCTGTGCTTTGTTTCACAAGGCCTCTCTAATAGATAACAACTATTACATAATCTGATATATAATAACTTGACGAGCACAGAGATAGATTCCAGAAATACGACACAGGGGTTGCAAATCAATTTGAGGCAAAACATAATTTACCATTACATCTACATACACTGAGTGTACAAAACATTAGGAACACCTTCCTAATATTGAGTTGTTACCCTTTAACCCTCAGAACAGCCTCAATTCCTCTTGGTATGGACTCTACAAGGTTTTGAAAGAGTTCCACAATGATGCTGGCCGATGTTGACTTCAATGCTTCCCACAGTTGTCATGTTGGCTGGATATGCTTTGGGTGGTGGACTATGAAACGCCAATTGGGTCTTAAAGCACTTGGTCAAAACGCAATCTTTTTAATGCTACGCGTGTTATGTAAGCAGGTACAGGTGCTAAATTAACGCGTTCACGTGTTAAGTTAACGTCTTCACGTGCTAAGTTAGCGCCTATACGTGTCAAATAAGTGTGTGCAAATGTGCTTGCAGGTGGTCCAACGTCCTAAATAAATGGCTGCAAGCGGTCCTGCACACGTCAAAATAACACCTACAGCTGCTAAATATACACCAATACATGCTAACTTAACGCATTCTATAATATGCTAATTTTACTATTCAATTTCCCTAGCTCCTCCTTTCAACCGGATTTCACGGGTTTGAAGGAACTTCCTTTTCTACTGCAAGCAGAGCATGAACCTTCACAAGGTAATGGTTTTGTCCTTGACAATTGTTGTTACTGAATCATAAAGTTAATCAGCTAGTTTACAGTGGAAGGATCTGTTTCTCATCACCGGCGATAAAATGTAGCTAACATTAATCTAGCACCAGGATCAGCAGTGCTTAGCATAAGCTAAGTCAGATATTGGCTAGCTAATTTAGCTAACGTCGGTAGCCTCGAACCCCGGGATATTATATCATATAGCTAGCCTCAAACTCTGCCCGGCCATACTGCTAGCCACAGTGAAAGTCGCCATCTTGTGTTTAATTAAAAGCCCTGCTGAAAAAACATGTCAACTGTAACAGCAACGGAAACACATTGGACTAAGTTAATACTATCAAGGTAAATTACATACTAGCAAGATTATTGCTTGAATGCAGGGCCAGGCATACATAGATTAGACAACGGAGATACTCCAAAAACATCCTGCTCAAAATCCTGGTAGTTGTCCAGGATTTGTTATCTCTCTTTTGCTTTATCATTGACTAAAGGAAGACAAGCTACCTAAATGTGACTTATCTGCTAGTACTGAAGCAGGGCATGTTTTTGAGTTATGTTTTTAGCCCAAAGCCTTGTATTTAAGCAAAACAACAGCTGAAGGTAGGCAAGATCTTGAGCCTGACCGACTGTCATTTCAATGCTAGCGTTAGCCGCGCTAGCCCGCGATTAGCATGAAGACATTGAAAAGCTCACATAAAGCAAATTTGGCCAGTGACAACCTTGTAAAACCTTTTCTAACATCTACAACATACCAGCTTTCAAACAGAGTAGACTTTAATGTCGACATTCACTTCGTTTTTGGAATATTTACATTCCATCGAAGCCTATTAGAGTAAAACACCTTCAGGTATAACGTAAACTCACCCCATTCCGTACAAATGTGCGCAACCGTAACATTCAAACGAGGCTACAAAGAAA
Source organism: Salvelinus alpinus (assembly GCF_045679555.1). NCBI lineage: Eukaryota > Metazoa > Chordata > Actinopteri > Salmoniformes > Salmonidae > Salvelinus > Salvelinus alpinus. The sequence continues at coordinate 4,977,443 of NC_092124.1, read as the reverse complement.
ACTAATGGGACTGTGTTGACTTCAAAATCGGGGGTGTGAACTATGTTTCTATTCAAGCCTTGATCAACATGGTAATGGCTCTATAGTATTGGAGAAAAGTTGAAAAAAACTCACCCTCCGTTACATCGTGGCGTGTCAGGTCGTAACGTACAGCACGCATAAAGCAACAATTTCTGTCTTACAATCTCTCTCCACCAGGTGTAGCACTTCTCTCATCGTTTAAAAACAAGAAATGGACATTGACGGGGGTAAGGGGGGGATACCTAGTCATTTTTTGCGTCATCATTCTCAAAGCCGCTGTTTACTTCTAAGAACACTTTAGCACCGCCCTAAACTCGATTCATATTCGATACAAACCTTCAAATAGGTATGTAATGACACATTATATAAACTCTTTATAGTGTTTTATTTACATTTTAGAGGCGATAAGGTGATAACTTGGACAGATCGAGTGAAAAAAAGCAAACTTCCCACACAACATCTCTCCTTCTTACTATCACGCATTAGTTTCGCTTCCCCACCCGCCATTTTTAAAAAGACCCAACGGGCCTCATTGCCTGCTTGAATTATGCAGAAACGGGCAGCGTTTAGGTCATGTAAATGATTCTGTTGGAAAGGGGAGAAATTGTGCTCTACAATGGTATTGACAGTACAGTTGATCTGGAAGTATTACGTTTTTGGGGCGCTAAAATTAGGGCAATTGTACGGACCATGGCGATGTACGAGTTTACGTTATACCCTGTATTTTATAGTACTGCTTCAAAGGAATAGGGTTTCCCATTCCTTCTGCTTTATTTTCACACAATTGTGTCTTGCAGAAGGGAACCATGAAGAGGAGCTCGGAGTGGGCAAGGGGGAGGCTGATAAAGCAGCAAGTATCAGTTAATTCTCGTGATTCTCACCTGGTTGGCATGCACAACACTACAAGGTACGCAACATTAAGCCCAATCAAATATCCAATGTTATTAAAACCTGTATCCCAATCTACGGTCAAGCAACGTTTAATGTCAGTTGTGTGTTTAATGTTATGAACTACAAGAATCTATGCTTCTTGGAGTCTAAGAATCAATTGAAAATGACTACAATTAGAAATGATTTTAAAACCACTGTGCCAGTAAAGATGACAAAAAAAGGAGTCTGCTCTTATGGTTGTTTTACATTTTTTCCAGACACTTCAATCACACTCTTGTTAATGTTTCATGTCAGGCAAAATGTCTTCAGCTACCGTAGGATGGAGAGCCGCTGATTGGCATTTTTGACTGCAGTGTCTGTGTGGGTGTACCAGGAAAGGACGTTAGAAGTAAGGTCCCCATGATATCGACGCTTCTTACCATCTTCAATGCAGCCAAGTTGATATCGATTTTAAAAACTGGAACAATAGATATCGTGTAGCAAAAATTCACTGGGCCAACTCCAGTTTGCCTATTGTCCCAACAAATGTGTCAATTATGCATTTTACGTACGTCAGAGTGGGTTTTCTTTTATAGATCTGCTTTCAACACCATCCTGACCCACAAACTGGTTAGCAGACTCAGGCCTCTGGGTGTAAACGTATCACAAGAATGTGTATCCCCAGAATGGACCCAACACCTAAACATGCTGACAACACAACCATGGTACACCTGATCACCGGTGATCATGAGCGCATGAAGGTGCTGTGGGCCCTGACATAATGGTGAGCCTCAGCAAAACAAAGTAGATAGTGATACTTGACCGTTCTCCCATCTATGGTACGTTGACATGGAGATGATCAGCAGCTTCCAGTTCCTGGGCACCCTGATATCCTTTTCTGCCCTCAGTCACTTCACTCAAAAAGTCCCACCAGTGCTTCTCCACTACCCTCCTCAACTTGCTGCACCACGACCTATGTACCAACTACGGTGTCTGTTTTTATGGCCATTACACATGCAAATGAAATGTTGTCCATATTTACAGTAAGATCTATTTATGGTAACATTGCACATATTGTAACATTAGTCACTTTGCATAATGCTCAGTTTACCCACTTTACTAAGAAATCATACATTTATTAAAATATTATTACTCTGTCCAATTGATTCTAGTTGGTTGTAATGTTTTTGAAAACTTTCACCACACTATTTTATTTTGCTGATGGGCAATCCTGTCGGAAACTTTCATAATATCAATATTTTTAGGATATATCACAATTAACATTGGCTGCAGAATTCCGAACTTAACTATGTAGTCATGCAACAAAAATGTTGGATAATTCCCTTTAAATCAAACCAAATTTTATTTGTCACATGCGCCGAATACAACAGGTGTACTGTAGACCTTACAGTGAAATGCTTACTTACGAGCCCCTAACCAACAATGCCATTATAAAAAATATGGATAAGAATAAGTAGCAGCAGTAAAATAACAATAGCAAGACTATATACAGGGGGGTACCGGTTAGTTGAGGAAATATGTACATGAAGGTAGAGTTATTAAAGTGACTATACATAGATGATAACAACAGAGTAGCAGCAGTGTAAAAGAGAGGGGGCGACAATGTAAATAGTCTGGGTAGCCATTTGATTAGGTGTTCAGGAGTCTTATGGCTTGGGGGTAGAAGCTGTTGAGAAGCCTCTTGGACCTAGACTTGGTGCTCCGGTAGCGCTTGCCGTGCGGTGGCAGAGAGAACAGTCTATGACTAGGGTGGCTGTAGTCTTTGACAATTTTTAGGGCATTCCTCTGACACCGCCTGGTATAGAGGTCCTGGATGATAGGAAGCATGGCCCCAGTGATGTACTGGGCCGTTCGTACTACCCTCTGTAGTGCCTTGCGGTCGGAGGCCGAGCAGTTGCCATAACAGGCAGATGCAACCAGTCAGGATGCTCTCGATGGTGCAGCTGTAGAACCTTTTGAGGATCTGAGGACCCATGCCAAATCTTTTCGGTCTCCTGAGGTGGAATAGGTTTAATCTTGCCCTCTTCACGACTGTCTTGGTGTGCTTGGACCATGTTAGTTTGTGATGTGGACACCAAGGAACTTGAATCTTTCAACCTGCTCCATTGCAGCCCCGACGATGACAATGGAGGCGTGCTCAGTCCTCTTTTTCCTGTAGTCCACAATCATCTCCTTTATCTTGTTTACGTTGAGGGAGAGGTTGTTGTCCTGGCACCACGCGGCCAGGTCTCTGACCTCCTCCCTATAGGTTCCCATCGTTGTCGGTGATCAGGCCTACCACTGTTGTGTCATCTGCCAATTTAATGATGGTGTTGGAGTCGTGCCTGGCCGTGCAGTCATGAGTGAACAGGGAGTACAGGAGGGGGCTGAGTGTGTGTGTTGAGGATCAGTGTGGCGGATGTGTTGTTACCTACCCTTACCACCTGGGGAAGGCCTGTCAGGAAGTCCAGGATCCAGTTGCAGAGGGAGGTGTTTAGTCCCAGTGTCCTTAGCTTATTGATGAGCTTTGAGGGCATTATGGTGTTTAACGCTGAGCTGCAGACAAATAATAGCATTCTTACATAGGTGTTCCTTTTGTCCAGGTGGGAAAGGGCAGTGTGGAGTGCAATAGAGATTGCATCATCTGTGGATCTGTTGGGGTGGTATGCAAATTGGAGTGGGTCTAGGGTTTCTGGGATAATGGTGTTGATGTAAGCCATGACCAGCCTTTCAAAGCACTTCATGGCTACAGACGTGAGAGCTACGGGTCGGTAGTCATTTAGGCAGGTTGCCTTAGTGTTCTTGGGCACAGGCACTATGGTGGGCTGCTTAAAACATGTTGGTATTACAGACTCGGAGAGGTTGAACATGTCAGTGATGACACTTGCCAGTTGGTCAGCGCATACTCGCAGTACACATCCTGGTAATCCGTCTGGCCCTGTGGCCTTGTGAATGTTGACCTGTTTAAAGGTCTTACTCACATCGGCTGTGGAGAGCGTGATCACACAGTTTTCCGGGACAGCTGGTGCTCTCATGCATGTTTCAGTGTTATTTGCCTCAAAGAGAGCTTAGAAGTAGTTTAGCTCGTTAAAGTCCCCAGCTACTTAGAGCGCTGCCTCTGGGTGAGCGTTTTCTTGTTTGCTCATTCAATGCTTTCTTAGTGCCAGCCTCTGACTGTGGTGGTATGTAAAACACAGATGTAAACTCTCTAGGTAGATAGTGTGGTCTACAGCTTATCATGAGATACTCTACCTCAGGCAAGCAATAGCTCAAGACTTGCTTAGATATCGTGCACCAGCGTTATTTACAAAAGACATAGTCTGCCACCCCTCGTCTCACTGCTGTTCTATCCTGCCGGTGCAGCGTATAACCAGCCAGCTGTATGTTGATAGCGTTGTTGTTCAGCCACGACTCCGTGAACCATAAGGTATTACCGTTTTGAATGTCCCGTTGGTAGTTTAATCTTCCGCATAGGTCATCTATTTTAATGACCAAAGATTGCACTTTTGCTAGCAGGAGAGAAGGAAGTGGGGGTTTATTCGATCGCCTACGAATTCTCAGAAGGCAGCCCACCCTCCTGCCCCTTTTTCTCTGCCTCCTCTTCACGCAAATCATGGGGATCTGGGCCTGTTCCCGAGAAAGCAGTATATCGTTCGCGTCAGGCACGACATACTCGTTAAAGGCAAAAAAGGATTCTGCCAGTCCGTGGTGAGTAATCGCAGTCCTGATGTCCAGAAGTTATTTTCGACATAAGAGACGGTAGTGGCAACATTATGTACAAAATACGTTAAAAAAAACAAGTTACAAACAATGCAAATTAACAAACAAAAAAAACAATCAGTTGGGGGCATGTAAAATGTCTGCCTCCTTCTCAAGCACCATTTTACCAACCAACAAAGCAGTTTCCCAAAAAATACCTAAAAAAATAAGAATAAGAAATAAAAGAAACAAATAATTAAAGAGCAGCAGTAAAATAACAATAGCGAGGCTATATACAGGGGGTACCGGTACAGTCAATGTGTGGGGGCACCGGTTAGTCGAGATAATATATACAGTATATGTAGGTAGAGATATTGAAGCTACTATGTATAGATGATAACAGAGTAGCAGCACCGTAAAATAGTGTGGGGGGGCAAATGCAAATAGTCTGGGTAGCCATTTGATTAGATGTTCAGTAGTCTTACCGTGTCGTAGCAAAGAGAACAGTCTGACTAGGGTGGCTGTAGTCTTTGGCAATAACACCAAATGTTGGTGACTGTAGAATTCCATTCTCCATTTTCTCCCTGAAGGCTTTATAAGTTGGGTGTATTGGCAGCCTTAAAACAATGCTGCATGTATTTGCTTCCGGGAAGATCCTGGCAGCCTCATTCTCTTGTTTGTGTAAGAACTGTAGCAGTGGCTCCACTTGCAATCCCAGCCTGAAATGAATTATTCGGGATTAAAGGGTAGGCGTTCCCCTCTGAAAAAAGAAGGGAAGGGTGGGACATTAAAGTCCATAAGTAATACTTATTAAAGAACACTATACTCTAAGTGAAAGTAGTTTGCGATTTAATTTACTGTAGCTATTACGTTCTTAGGGGGCCCATGGAAGAATAAGGCTATAAAATGCTGTCCCACAGTTGAGTGATGAGGTGATATATTTTACTGACGTGGGCCGTGTTACTTCAACGATCATGGTTTTGCATCTAACCTTCCACCTCCAGCTGCCAGTCCCTCCAGAAACATATGACTCTGCTCTCTATTGCTCTTTGATTGGTGCCAGGTGGAGAGCGCTCTGCTTTAAAGAGAGAAGCTATGTCTTTGGCCAAAAGAAGCTTCTCAAAGTAGATGAAAACCTCTATGAAGAGGCTTGAGTGTCTATTCATGTAAGGCAGGAGACCTAGACACTCCAGACCCTCTTTGAATCTATAAAGTAAAACAAGTCAATGAATTTGCCTTGAAGAATTTAACTCAGCTTATGAGATTCCTTAGATATCTGGAAACTCACTGCTCAAGAGCATCCCGTAGCCTGCTTTCTAAGTAGAACTTTGTGGCTGACTCCACCAGGGAATCCCTCTCCAAGTTGCAAGAAAGTGGCATGAAAGCCATTTTTGCCAATCAGGTCCCTCAAATATTGCAGAGGAATGGATGGCACTCATTAGCGGACGGAGATATTCTCTTGAGGAACCACCCTCATCAGCTGCCCCTTTTCCATCAGCATCCCTACAAACCACGTCTATTTTTGCCTCCGGATTAAAGCGGGCTCCCTTATTAAAGCTTCTCATTGCACAATCATAAACGTTGTCCCTCGTCACGTTCATTTGGTTGGCAAAAGCAGAGTCAACCTTGCTGCTCATTAACTTCAGCAGTGTTTGGAGGTCAACACTAAAAAATACATTCAGAATAATAAAGCTCAGATACTTCCCACAATTCATTTGTAATAACAAGACATTGAATTATTTACAGGCATGACTTACTCATTGTTATCATCAACAACATCAACAGACGAGAGTGGACTCCATGGAGGGGAGGCCACATATTGTGGTGAAGGTGGGTGATAAGCCTCAGGGAATGGTGGAGGGGAGGCTACAGGAAGTGGTATAGGTGGAGGGGCCACAGGAAGTTGCACTGGTGGAGGGGAGGGGCACAAGAAGTGGTGCAGAAGATGGGGTGGGGGCACAGTAATAGGTGCTGCCACAAGTGTAGCCTCGTTTGTAAAGGTAATTTAAAGGCATTCTGAAAATGATTTCCAGAAAGAAAATGTAACCACATGCATCACTCACTATAGAATGTAATCAATGTGTAGGTCAAGAAGACATTTTAAGGATGCATGTAGCTCTATTTTTTTTAATAATATTTTCAATATGTATTACATTCAACAAGCAGACAGTGTTGTTTTCTTCTTCATGGTCCGTCCTAATTCTGGATTGAATGCCATATCTGGAGACAGCATTCATGAAGCAATCCATTACGGTACTGCTCCCATTGTTGCAGCAGACAAAATATTATATTAACATCCAAAATGTGGAACGATGTTAATGAACAATCTACCGCGGATCACAACTATAAGTACTTCCGTTAGCCCTCTAAAGGCTCCAACAAGGGTTTGTTCTAAACTGTTTCCTGCAGCGGAAGATGTGTGATTACAATGTCTACTTCAATTGGAAAAATAACCACGTTTATCTTGATGAGTCAAGGGGACAGACTCTCCTGTTGTTCACACTTAGGCACAAATACTTTGCTCCAACTGTTTTTGCCTTCGTATGTCCTCAATATAAGCATGTTTGTTCATTTCATGATGCAGATATTCTATCAACCACAGAAGTAGCAGAAACACAAAACAATTATCCACATAAGAGACATATGGTATCAAGGGCCATTGCTTGCTAAACTGAACTGTTAGTTGTTGATGAACAATTTGAGATGTTACAATGTACAACTTCTCACCAGTGATGTAGATAATTGTGTCTGTAACAAAGATATATCTACCTTATCAGTTTGTGGTTTCTATCAAGGTGCCATAACGAGCTTGGTCCAGCAACATGGTATGACCTTCTCTCTAGCCTCTGCGGCATGGCTCTGAGGACAGTCGCCCTCGGGTTAACACGAAGCATGCTGTCCCTCACTCTGCGTCTCTGCACCCAGATTCCCAATGCCCTTAGCTGTGCTCGAACAGCCTCCGGTCCGAGTTTGTCGTTCCCAGCCACCAAATCCTTAATCTTTTCATCCAGAGCTAAGTCAGACATGTCAGAATATAACGGTGCATGTGACAGATTGAAGAAACTCGGACGAGAAAAAATGAAAAAAGAGTAACAATGGCCAAGGATGAGGTAATGTATATCGTCATAGTAATTTTAAAGTCCTGCCTTGATTTTAGTCATTCTAAATGGTTTGATTGGTAAGAAACTGGAAACCATATAAAGTCTTTGTAGTTTAACGCATTACTCCCAAGCACAACTGACCTTAGATGACGTTTGACTGTTAAAATCGGGACACGTAGAATATCTGCCATGTGAGACACACAAAGCACAGAACATCAGAAACCTCAGTTGCGCTTGAGTGACGGAATAACAAGGTGCCCCTCGAGCTCCTCTCCAAGTCCAAGGAACCGGAACTGGCTGTAACAATAATTCAACACTGTGTTTAGGCTACATAATGTATTGTGACACAGCCCACCTCCCTCATTCCAAAAACACTTTTAAATTATAGTAACTGTCACAAGTTGTGGCCAAGTAATATTTTTTAAGTATTGGATTTTAAAGCCAAGACATAAATAGAAATGTTAACCAGATCGAATGCAATGGGCAGCAGGAGAACGAAGAGTGAAAAAAAAAAAAATTCACGGCCTATCAACGTTACCTGGTTTGATTGCTCAACAGTAAGCCCAACCACACCCACTACAATGCTGCTTACCTTGTTGTGCATGGCAGCCAGAGGTACGAATCTCCTGAATAAACTGAGATACTTGATCAATTAGGTCATCTGCTGAAGCAACATTTATCAGCCTCCCCCTAGCCCGGTCTTCATTCTGCAAGACGACAGTTTGGTGAAAATAGAGACCATGAGACTGCGATTCCTGCTCGAAGTGCCATATAACTAACGTTAAAGTTCCTGGTTTATGTCTGAAGTTCTTAATTTCTACATCATAGGCTTAGATGAAATATAAATATTTCAAAGGGTATTCAAAAGTAATATTGGTGCTGTTGGAAAGCTGATATATTGTAGATATTAGCTAAGTTTTTACTGGGTTGTCCTAGGTCAAATGAGCATTATGTGAGCTTTTAAATGTTTTTATGCTAATCGCGAGTTAGCGCGGCTAACGCTAGCATTGAAGATGTCTAAAGTAAACTCACCCCATTCCGTACAAATGTGCGCAACCGCGACATTCAAACGAGGCTGCAAAGAAAACTAATGGGACTGTAGCGACTGTGTTGACTTCAAAATCTGGGGTGTGAACTACGTTTCTATTCAAGCCTTGGTCGACATGGTAATGGCTCTATAGTATTGGAGAAAAGTAGAAAAAACTGACCCTCCATTACATTGTGACGTGTCATGCCGTAATGTACAGCACGCGTAAAGCAACTATTTCTGTCTTACAATCTCGCTCCACCAGGTGTAGCACTTCTCTCATCGTTTAAAAACAAGAAATGGACAGTGACGGGGGTAAGGGGGGATACCTAGTCATTTTTTGTTTCCCCACCTAGTCATTTTTGTTTCCCCACCCGCCATTTTTAAAAAGCTCATTGCCTTCTTGAATCATGCAGAAACGGGCAGCGTTTAGGTCATGTCATTTATTTTGTTGGAAAGGGGAGAAAGTGTGCTTTACAATGTCATAAGGTGAATGCACCAATTTGTAAGTCGCTCTGGATAAGAGCGTCTGCTAAATGACTTAAATGTAAATGTAAATGTGTTGATCTGGAAGTATTACGTTTTTGGGGCGCTAAAATAAGGTCAATTGTACGGATCAAGGCGATGTACAAAAGTGAGTGAGTTTACGTTACCTTCAGCTGTTGTTTTGCTTAAATACAAGGCTTTGGGCTAAAAACTTAACTTCAGTACTAGCCGATAAGTCACATTTAGGTAGCTTGTCTTCCTTTAGTCAATGATAAAGCAAAATAGAGATAACATAGTCCAAAAATGGACAACTACCAGGATTTTGAGCAGGACGTTCTTGGAGTATCTCCGTTGTCTAATCTATGTATGCCTGGCCCTGCATTAAAGCAACAATCTTGCTAGTATGTAATTTACCTTGATAGTATTAACTTAGTCCAATGTGTTTCCGTGGCTGTTATAGTTTACATGTTTTTTCAGCAGGGCTTTTAATAAAACACAAGACGTCACCATTCACTACGGCTAGCTGTATGGCCGGGCAGAGTTTGAGGCTAGCTATATGATATAATATGCCGGGTTTCGAGGCTACCGACATGAGCTAAATTAGCTAGCCAGTATCTGATTTAGCTTATGCTAAGCACTGCTGATCCTGGTGCTAGATTAAAAAACATGATCTGGCGCACACCCAGAATAATAGTTTGTTTAGAGGTGCTGACTGACAGTTTATAGTTTATTCGCCATTAAAATAAAGTTGCACACTCCATGTATATTCTCCCAGCAATTTAATGGGTATTTACCAACGTTTCAGCATCACTGTGCCTTCTTCAGGGTAATGTCATGAATACTTGAACCGGGTTATGTAGACAAACAGTGCAATTAGTGTAACCAATGACAATAGTGAGGGGTGTGTCATAATGATTCAACTAATTAAAATGAATTAGTGAAACTGTTAAATAGTATATGGCATATTAAATATATTAATTACGCTATTATCATAAAGAAACATAATGGAATATTGTACATCATATTAGCATCAACATACGTTATTGTTTCATTCAATTTCACATAATAATTTTGTATTTCATTTCATTTTTGTTACATGTAATCTTTTGGTTCAACCTTAATATATAACGAGCATCATCAACAGGGGGAACGCTAATAAGCTATAAAAAATAAAAACAATTGTAAGACTTGTTCATTAAGGAAACATTTGTTCATAAGGGCCTGAGATCAAAGTCAATATTCAGACCACTAGGGGTCAATGTTTTTAGATAGGATATCCAGTAAGCCTCCCTTTTGTATGCTTTTCCACATGAACAGGTGATGAGAGAGATTACTCCCTTTGTCTTGCATGAGATGATACCCCTAACAGGGATTTTTCGACCTGTGTGTGGGTGTCTGAAGAAAGACGTTTTTATAGTGCTGTGCACATGAGCCACATTTGTAGTTCCCATTTGGGATAGGTGTCAGAGTGTCTGAGTGGGCTCGGGGGGCATGTCAGATCTCACCAAAACTCTGACTGGTGGCCACAGATTAGTTTAACCCTGAATAACTGGCTATATGGTAGATCATTCTTGAGGTGAAGGGGATGCATACTATCCGCACATAACAAGGTATTGCGATCTGTGGGCTTTGTGTATAACTCTGAGTAATGCATCATTCTCTTTGGTAATCCATAAATCCAGGTAGTTTATTTTTTTCCTCATCAGTCTGCATGGTGAATTTGAGGCATTCAGAGCTCTCGTTTAGTAGAGTTTGGAATTCATTTAGTTCCTGCTGACTTCCTTCCCAGAGCACAAAGACATCCTCTATGTATCTCTTCCATAGAAGTATTTTAGAAAGTAAGGGGTATGTCTCTGTTTTATAAAGGAGTGCTTCTTCAAATTGTCCCACATATAGGTTTGTATAGTTGGGGGGAAAAAGGGAGCCCATGGCTACACCCCGAATTTGAAGGAAAAAGTCTGACTCAAAGACAAAGTAGTTAAGGGATAATACCAGTTCAGTAAGATGCAATCATTGAATGGAGCAAGGGTAGAGTCTCTCTGCTGAAGGAAGTGTTGTAGAGCCTGCAAGCCTCCAGTGTGTGTGATGTTAGTGTACACAGTACAAGCTCTCCACATAAAAAATGGCCAGCAGGGTGCCTTCTGGTATCCTTCCTAAGCCCTTTATCAATGAGATGCGACTAGTGTCTTTGACATAAGATGGGAGCTTCTCAACCATCGGTTTAATGTGGTAATCCAACATTTTAGAAATGTTGGATGTCACAGAGTCGATTGCTGCTACAATGGGTCTACCTGGAGGAGGAGACACTTGTTTGTGTAATTTAACAACTGTATAGAAAGTTGGTATCTTGGGAAATTTCACACATAGAAATTCAACTACTTTTTTAGTGATTTGTCCTGATTCCAAACAGCTTTCCGCTGTGGATGAGATATTATGCTGGAATTCCAGGGTAGGGTCACAATTCAGTTTGCGATAGAAGTCACCTTTAGATAGTTGTCGGCGACATTCATTCAGTATACAAATTCGTCCGGTCCCCCGATGGGCCGGGTCAGGCCTGGATGATTCTTTGGGTGTAGCAGCAAGAGAGTCAGGTCTACACTGCTGTCTGCGGGATAGATTGGCGCCTCTGAGTGACTCCAGTGATGGCAGATGCCGGGTGGACTGGAGGGCCGACAACTGCTGGGTCAGCTGGGGTTTTAGTAAAGAGGCCCGTGGCTCCTGGCTGGGTGTGGGTGCTGACTGAGACTCTGGCTGGAGTGCCATCCTATCCATCAGCTGAGGTGCTTCCTCGAGCACGGATGGGGACCAGACTAGCTCCTGTCCAGGGGTTCGCTGGGCCGGCTCGGGTGGCGACTGCACTGGTAGTAGTCCTGAGGGTCACTGCGCCACAGGCTGGCAGTAGAACTGCAGGGTGACCGGTGGAGCCGGGTGTGACGGAAGAGGTTCCTGTGTAGTAGCCATTGTTAGCAGAGTCTCTCTGCGAGCTGGAGGAGCAGCTCCTGCATCAGCCGAGCAATGTCTGAGGCCAGCAATCTGCCACATAAAGGAGAGGGGCCATAAAATCCAAGTTGTGGAAGGCCTGTGGCTTCCTGAGGCTCCGGAAAGGGGACATATTCCAGTCTGTAGTTGTCTGTTTACCCCGGAGCCATCCTCCTCTGGACTGCAGGCGGGATGTATGGCAATTAACCTGTGTGCTATTCTCTGGAGGCAGCCACGGTTGTGCTAGCAAAGTGACAAATCCGTCTCGAAGGACCATGAAAGAGTTGGGCTGCTCTCCAGTTGGGCTGGTCTGTATCCCACTGACACCTTTCCCGGTCAGAAGAATAAGGCAACCTCACAGAGAGCTACACATAGGCAACTTTATTTCCAGAGGACAAATGAGGTGAATATGGTTCCGTCAGGTGTCGGGACCCCTAGCAACCACCTGACCCTGGCAACCTATCAGTGGCCAGGTCACTGGGAGTTTGGGGAGTCAGTTTATGATCCTTATGATCCAGTCTCTCTGGCATTGTTGGGGGATGGGTGGAGTGAGGTGTGATTACAGAGGAACAGGACCACAAATACAATCTATCTAACCATATTAACCTATTTTGCACTGTGTCCTGATACAGCGCAAACGTTGACCTGTATGTATGGTTGTAATCCAGCGCTGACTTTGAAGTGTCCGTCACTGATAACATCCCTTCTGTGGGTTGGAACCCTGCAGTCTGCTCAGCTCTGATTGGCACCTCGTTGTTCTGGATCATCCCTTGTTCTCACGTCCATCTGCAGTGACCTGGAGAAGGACCAAGATGCCCCTGTGTTATTACCACCACCATTGTCCTCCTCCCCTGCATCTGTTCCTTTACTTTCTCTCCTCTGTGGAATGCTAAAAAAAAGCCAAACAAACACACAGGCGGACATTTTGTCTCATCTGTCTCCCTTTTCTCTCAGGTTGGTGTCAGTTACCTGGGTCCATATTATGCTTCAATCTGGCGATTGGCTGTCAAGTTGAACATCTGTGACTTGGTGGGTGGAACTATAGGAGGACACACTCATTGTAATGGCTAGAATGAATAAATGGAACGGTATCAAACATTTAGAAACCACATGTTTGACTCTGTTCCATTTATTCCATATTAATGTCCTCCTATAGCTCCTCCCACCAGCCGTGAGAAGGCTGGTATCATCTCATTTAATCATAATTTGGCATTTTGGGAAGACATATGGAGGTGTGCCTATTAGTAAATCTGGACTCATAGCTCCTCATTTAACTGTAATTAAGTCACAGCAGATTTCTGGCTCGTACTGTGGAACTAGATGAAACCACCTTAATTCTGTAAAGGGATTCATTGATGTCCCAGCTGCCAAACAGAGATAGAGCAGGAGTGCTTTTTCCTATTCTGTCAGGGTTTCATTTTCTATTAGGTTTTCAACACAATATCTCTCCGGCTCTTTATTTGTTAATTAACATAACATGTTATGATGTTAATCTGTATTGGACTATTGTAATTTAAACGTTTTCCTAAAAGTTTAAATTTGACAAACTAAATTAATCAAATTGAAATTAGAATGATTGGATATTATAGAGAAAATAACAGCCCTGCATTGCACTTGCGAAGCATGATAGGTCATGAGCAAAATTAATTAATTATAAAACACATTAAGTTCTATGTCACTGGGAAAAAAAATGGCCATGACAGCTAAAACAATACCCTCTGGGTAAAAGTGGATGAGTCATTGTTTCCACTGTACAGTGGTTCCCCTCTAAAACAGAAATAAATAATTCTAAATAACAAACTGGCTTTATTTACAAATTAGCAACAATGTTTCACCCCATGTTCAAAGAATGGCCTTTTTCTCGCTCATTTTACGTTATTTGAAAAAAAAAAATCTCCAAAATATTTAAGGGGCAATAATGGTGCTGACTAGGGAAACATTCTCGCTGTTCTGTTCTTAGTGGCAGTCTGCACGTTCAAACTAAAACAATGTCACTAAATATGGCATCTTAATGCTTTCATTAATAAAATAATGATAAAAATACTCTTTCAAAATCCCGATGTTTATTTAGTTATGGGTCTACAACGAATTACTATGGGAATAAATGTCACTGAATTACAGAAATATCTTCCAATCCTCTATATGTAATTATACTGTAGACCTTCCATAGGCGACATAAGTCTCACTAGTGTTGAGTAATGTGCTGTTAAAAGTGGTGTAGGTCTTATTTATTTAAAGAGCATATTGAAGTTAGAAGCAAAAGCCTACAACTATTTTAGCACCGTTTTGTGCTGCTCTGAGACACGCATCGGGACTGGTCTTGATAAATCAATGAGATTTTGGGGTATTGGTTAGAAATCTGGGTGTAGAAATGTTTTGCTCTTAGTGTAATGTTTATTTCACTACACAAGTCAGTTAAACAACAAATTCTTATTTACAATGACAGCCTACTCCTTCCTCCCTGTCGGGGAATTGAACCCTGGTCTCCTGCAGGACACTGGATTCTTTAAATAGCCCAATACTGTAATCCTGACCGTTAAGTTGTACAGCTCCATATTTTCCGTTCCATCCTTTTTTCTTTTCCTTGGAATAGAAACACCATAATATTAATCAAATGAATCCCAAACTCTACAAGTAATTGGAAAGGTAGATACTAATGATTTGTGACGTTGTGGTTACAATAAAGAATGTAAACAAGATGCTGTGTTTTTACTTACAGTGGTGATGGACAGCTGGTGGCATTTATTTTGAAAACAGGTTTTCAAACACTTGTAGCCCGATTATAGCCCGGCTACTGTAGGTGTGAACATCCCCCTACCTGCAATGTATTCAATGCTTAAGTTCTCTAAAGTGTTACATTTCTAACTCAAAATAGCAGTACAGTATTTCTTCATCAACATCTTTATGCTTTCGTTAGTAAAAAAATGATAAAAATACTCCTTCAAAATGCTGATGTTTATTTAGTTATGGATCCATAACGAATTACTATGGGAATAAATATCAGTGAATCACTGGAAAACACTCTTTCAAACACATGGTCACCGTTGTACAGCGCCATTATGGCTATTAGCAGGGCTATATTCTGGCCCAGCGTTTCTCTCTCTAAAAACATAAATAAATGTTTTGGCGTTTACAAATATTGTTTTGGCTTTTATTCAGATTACAATCAGTCTCTTTCATTAAAAAAACCCAAAATAACCTCCATAATATCATTATATATTATCAAGTTGATGACACAGTCATATAGTGGCACCTACATAAAGCTGAGTGACTCACTCATTCATGGCTTTGGATCAAAAGAAATAATTATTAACATTCATTCTGATAGTCTTTAATAAAGAAATGCTTTGGTTATCCTGACCTGGACACCATAAGCAGGACAATATACCTTTACCAACACCTCTCTGTATTTTGATACTTTGTGGATGGGGGCTCCGGAGTGGATGGAGGCTCCCGCAGTGCAAAGTGCGTTGCTACAGATGCAGGTTCGATACCTGTGCATACTGTAGGCCTACCATAGGCGACATGAGTCTCACTAGTGTTGAGTAATGTGCTGTTAAAAGTGGTGTAGGTCTTATTTATTTAAAGAGCATATTGAAGTTAGAAGCAATAGGATTTGAAGCACAAGCCTACAACTATTTTAGCACCATTTCGTGCTGCTCTGAGACAAGCATGGGGACTGGTCTTGATAAATCAATGAGATTTTATTTTCACTTAATCTCCGTTTGGATATTGATTAGACTAAAAAATTATAGTGCAGAAATGTTATGCTATTAGGGAAGTCAGTTAAGAACAAATTCCTATTTACAAGGACAGCCTACTCCTTCTTCCCAATCGAGGAATTGAACCCCGGTCTCACGCGTGCCCTGCCCGCACGACATGGGGATTCTTTAGCTAAATAGCCCAGTCCTGTACTGCCGACTGCCACCTTGTACAGCGCCATATTTTCCGTTCCATGCTAACAGAAACCCAAAGGGTTTTTTGTTTTTCTTGGAATAGAAACACCATAATATTAATCAAATTAATTAAGCAAGTACCAATCAAAAGTTTGGACACACCTACTCATTCCAGGATTTTTCTTCGCTCACTCTGTTAGACGAAAACGAAATCTACAAAATATTGTTACTTTTTCAACAAAGCGATTATTATTATTAATAATAATTAATTTCGAATTATATAAAATCCCCTTAGATATTCTCACAGAACCTAACGGAAAATGCCCTTTAGATATTAATTTAGAATCCTCCAATCCTCTAAATGCAATTATTGGCGGAGAGTCACGTCATTGAAAAAAGTATTTTTAGATATATTGTAGGCCTACCATAGGCAAAATTAGTATTGGTTACACAAAAATTAGGCTGTGGAAATGTTATGCCCCTTAGATATAAATTTATGCTGTAGGCTACTCCCGACCGTCACGTTGTACAGCGCAATATTTTCCATTCCATCCTAACAGAAACCCGAAGGGTTTGTGTTTTTCTCGGAATAGAAACACCATAATATGAATCAAATTAATTAAGCCAAATTTCTTAAAATCAGTCTCATGTTATTACAAAAAAAGGCTTTCAATTCTCGATGAATGCCAATATGTGAGACTACCAAATATTTCTCAAAGTTGCCCTCCGGTGGTCAAACTAGCACTAACTGGTATTAACGTAAAAATGGCTGACAATTAACTTCTTATGGGCAGGTGGGACGGTAGTGTCCCACCTGGCCAACATCCGGTGAAATTGCAGAGCGCAAAATTCAAAAATACCAAATTCAAATATTTAACATTCTTGAAAATATATGTGTTACACATCAAAATAAAAATGTACTTCTTGTTAATCCAGCCGCTGTGTCAGATTTCAAAAAGGCTTTACGGCCAAAGCAAACCATGCGATTATCTGAGGACAGCGCCCCGCATACAAACACATGAAAATCATATTTCAACCAGGCAGGTGCGCCACAAAAGTCAGAAATAGCGATATAATTAATGCCTTACCTTTTGAAGATCTTCTTCTGTTGGCACTCCAAAATGTCCCAGAAACATCACAAATGGTCCTTTTGTTCGATAATGTCCTTCTTTATGTCCCAAAGATGTCCATTTATTTGGAGCGTTTGATTCAGAAATACACCAGTTTCAACTCGCCCAACATGCCTACAAAGTATCTAATACATTTCCTGTAAACTTGGTCCAAACATTTCAAACAACGTTCCTAATACAACCTCAGGTACCCTAAAACGTAAATAATCGATCAAATTTAAGACGGAATAAACTTTTTCTAATACCGGATAAAAACAACGTGAAGCTCACTCCAGTTCACGCACACCAAAACAGTAGAGTCCACCTGGAGTGACACTTACAATGAATAGGGCTACTTATTAATTCCTCAAAAACATTGAACAATTTCTAAAGACTGACATCTAGTGGAAACCATAGGAACTGCAACCAGGTTCCTATTAATAAGGGAATCCCATAGAAACCTATTGGAAAATCCAATGACAATATTTTTTCTCTCCTCGGAGTTTCGCCTGCCATATCAGTTCTGTTATACTCACAGACCTTATTTTAACAGTTTTAGAAATGTTAGTGTTAGAGTGTATCCAAATCTACCAATTATGTGCATATCCTAGCTTCTGTGCCTGAGTAACAGGCAGTTTACTTTGGGCATGCTTTTCATCCGGAGGTGAAAATACTGCCCCCTACCCGAGAGAGGTTAAATCACATCCCATAGAATGCTGCAGAAGTATGACACACCATTTAAAGGAGGCCTTTTAAAGGAGGCTTATATGAACATCCATGATTTGTTATTGTCTCCCAAATTCAATCCACAGTGTCTGGAGCAACTCCATTCCTTTTTAATTGAACCGTTATTTGCCATTTTAGTTCACCGTAAACAGATATTTACAGCAACGGTTTGGAGAAGAGTTGCATGGGAGAGGAGTGGGTTTGGACAAACCAAGTGGAAGCTACACTCTTAGAAAAAAGGTTCCAAAGGGAAGAAACCACAAAATATTATAGTACCACAATGTGTTTCAGACCTGTTTCTCCAGAATTGTAGTCAGAACCATTTTTGATTGCAGGCAGAACTATTTTGGGTTCCATGTAGAAACATATATGGAACACAAAACTGTTCTACTTGGAACCAAAAAGTGTTCTACAAAGGGTTATCCTATGGGGACAGCCGAAAAACCCTTTTAGGATCTTTTTTTCTAAGAATTTAGAGATGATTTGTGACCATGGTCATATCAGCGCTTCATCCCAATTCCAATGAAAAGCTGCTAGTAACCTCAGCAAACAGAAGGCCATTGTCACATGAGATCTGCTCAAAGACCTGACCAAAACCATCAGGTGAGCGGAGACGAGGAGACTTCTAATGGAGTGTTTAAACAGGGCCTTATCAGTAGTCCATGAAATTGTAGATAAAGTATACAGATAAGAGTGGAATCCTATCCGGCAGACCTGGGTTCAAACATTATTTGAAATCTTTCAAATACTGAGCGTTTGCTCTAGCCTGCCTGGAATAACAGATGGGTGGGGTTTGTAGTTTTGGGACGTATTGGTCCATTGAGCCAGGAAAGCTCAATCAAGCACATAAAAAGTTATTTAAAATTATCATATACAGTGGGGAGAACAAGTATTTGATACACTGCCGATTTTGCAAGTTTTCCTACTTACAAAGCATGTAGAGGTCTGTAATTTTTATCATAGGTACACTTCAACTGTGAAAGACGGAATCTAAAACAAAAATCCAGAAAATAACATTGTATGATTTTTAAGTAATTCATTTGCATTTTATTGCATGACATAAGTATTTGATCACCTACCAACCAGTAAGAATTCCAGCTCTCACAGACCTGTTAGTCTTTCTTTAAGAAGCCCTCCTGTTCTCCACTCATTACATGTATTAACTGCACCTGTTTGAACTCGTTACCTGTATAAAAGACACCTGTCCACACACTCAATCAAACAGACTCCAACCTCTCCACAATGGCCAAGACCAGAGAGCTGTGTAAGGACATCAGGGATAGAATTGTAGACCTGCACAAGGCTGGGATGGGCTACAGGACAATAGGCAAGCAGCTTGGTGAGAAGGCAACAACTGTTGGCGCAATTATTCGAAAATGGAAGAAGTTCAAGATGACGGTCAATCACCCTCGGTCTGGGGCTCCATGCAAGATCTCACCTCGTGGGGCATCAATGATCATGAGGAAGGTGAGGGATCAGCCCAGAACTACACGGCAGGACCTGGTCAATGACCTGGAGAGAGCTGGGACCACAGTCTCAAAGAAAACGATTAGTAACACACTACGCCGTCATGGATTAAAATCCTGCAGCGCACGCAAGGTCTCCCTGCTCAAGCCAGCGCATGTCCAGGCCCGTCTGAAGTTTGCCAATGACATCTGGATGATCCAGAGGAGGAATGGGAGAAGGTCATGTGGTCTGATGAGACAGAAATTGAGCTTTTTGGTCTAAACTCCACTCGCCGTGTTTGGAGGAAGAAGAAGGATGAGTACAACCCCAAGAACACCATCCCAACCGTGAAGCATGGAGGTGGAAACATCATTCTTTGGGGATGCTTTTCTGCAAAGGGGACAGGACAACTGCACCGTATTGAGGGGAGGATGGATGGGGCCATGTATCGCGAGATCTTGGCCAACAACCTCCTTCCCTCAGTAAGAGCATTGAAGATGGGTCGTGGCTGGGTCTTCCAGCATGACAACGACCCGAAACACACAGCCAGGGCAACTAAGGAGTGGCTCCGTAAGAAGCATCTCAAGGTCCTGGAGTGGCCTAGCCAGTCTCCAGACCTGAACCCAATAGAAAATCTTTGGAGGGAGCTGAAAGTCCGTATTGCCCAGCGACAGCCCCGAAACTTGAAGGATCTGGAGAAGGTCTGTATGGAGGAGTGGGCCAAAATCCCTGCTGCAGTGTGTGCAAACCTGGTCAAGAACTACAGGAAACGTATGATGTCTGTAATTGCAAACAAAGGTTTCTGTACCAAATATTAAGTTGTGCTTTCCTGATGTATCAAATACTTATGTCATGCAATAAAATGCAAATTAATTACTTAAAAATCATACAATATGATTTTCTGGATTTTTGTTTTAGATTCCGTCTCTCACAGTTGAAGTGTACCTATGATAAAAATTACAGACCTCTACATGCTTTGTAAGTAGGAAAACCTGCAAAATCGGCAGTGTATCAAATACTTGTTCTCCCCACTGTACATGTTGCACCCAAGTATGTTATCAGGTGGTATCTAAACTTTAACAAGTTGATGATGAACCAGATAGTGTGAAGAGATCTTTATCACTTGGAGGAAGGGATCCAAATCTAATTACGAATCTAATCTAATGTATGTCACTCACTGCCCTGCATATTGAGGGCTTGGAGTCAGGAAACAAAAGACGCATCATGTTTTTTATTGGCATCACGAATGCACGTTTGTATGATCAGCATGTGTCAAATAAGCGTGTCGGAAGCTGTAAAGCCTTGATGTTTAACATGCCTACGGCATACAACATAATAATTTATAGACAAGGTGTTGTTCATTGTTAATTCATGGTATACATTTGGATGCAATGCCTGTAAGGCGAGAGAGACGTTGATGCACTTCACATGATCATATACCCTAAGGGGATTGAGGGTCCAGTTAGAGCATTGCATTATTGGATGTTACAGTACATTTCATGGCCTAGTGGAGGTATTGGAGTAAAGGCAGAACATGATTCTTCTTGGTAAAGGAGGAGGAAAGTAGGTTGTGAGGATAAAGCAGGATGATTGCCACTCAGAGTATAAATAATGTTATTTTCTTTGCTTAAAAAGAATGTCAGAGTTGGAATATAGAATGTGTATGGGGAGCAAGGCGGGACAAACTCCAGTGTAAACTCCCCTGAAAACATCTCATACTGTAGGCATATGTACCCCCTGATAAAGCTCAGATTGCACCCAGCTCCCTCCCTCTGATGTGGAGTTAGATTATGACTGTGGCAGGAGTGCGGGTGGCACAGCTTTGGTGGGAAAAGCAGAACTTGTAACTTAGTCTGACCAGATCAAAGAGTGACGCACGACGAACGAGGAAATGGAGAAAGGTGTGGAGATGCAGAGAGAGTGGGCGTTGTCACTGTATGTTACATCATCAGGCTAAACCTCCCTGCTCCGACATCACTGACTTCTCTCCTCCTTTTGCCTTCACTACCTCTTTCAACTCTTCTGCCAGTCCTGTAGAGAGTTGAGGTTGCGTCCGGAAAAGGGATGAATCGCTAGCACTACCCACTGTCCTTTTTCCACCCCGATACTGTCATTGCAGGAATTCCAGATTATAATAATAGGCTGTCCAGACAGGTTGTACATCAAACGGGTGCACAACGTGTCTATTCTGTTTCTTGGCTGGGTATGAAAGGAGAGTTAACATTGGAAACTCGTCTTCCCAGCCAAGTAAACTCAGCCGTTAGCAGACAGGCAGGGGTTGGATGATCCCACTACCTCACTGTAATGGAAAATACATATTCAAAGTGAAGATAAAGAATGGAAGAGGAATAGTATATCTAGCCTCCAGATTTAGGCCACAGTGTGAAACTAGTATTATATTTAATTTCCCTCAAACCCTTAGTTCTCCTAATCTCCAAAAATGTGTTAATTTAATTTATTGAGAAACTCAGCTCTTTCAAAGTTTGCTTCAATTCCAAAAGCTTCTGACCAGTTGCTTTGAACCTATCTCCCTTCTCATTTTAAATTAACTTCACGGATTAGTTAACCCTCGTTAACTACCTAATTAGTTCTCCCCGTTCAAACAATCAGGTTTCACTCCCCTGGACATCCTAGAAATGGGAAATGAGGATCAAGCAGGTTCCTCAGGCAGACTCCTCAGTTCTTAGACAATGTATTGATGAACCTTAAGGCAACTCCAAGGGTAAAATCCCCTCAGAGAGAAGAGCTTGAACGGTTAGAGAGGGGAGAGTGATGTTTTTTTAAATGAGTTTTTCCTCCCCAGCAAGAGTTGCTTCGCCGTTCTCAACCACACATGACCGACCTCTTCCTCTGTCCGTTACGTAAGACGATGGATCTGTTTCACTGGAGCTCAACCGTGCACTCCTCGCTCTAAACATTGGCGCCGTATTGTATCATTCACACTTTTACTAGCCTGCCAAGTCATAGGGTCCCATCCCATCGTCATAATTTAGGCTACATTTAAACCAATAACTATTCTAGAAACCGTTTCTTGAGAGCGGGATCCGTCAGTCCACGGTTAATTCTGCCGCATGAACTTAACAAATTCCTGTAGCTTCACAGGACATAAAGTGACTGGGTTTAAATTGTTTGTTGGGTTAACTGGTTATCAGGCACATTCATGTTGTTCAGTCATAATATTCAAATTGCATGTTGTCTTAACGGTCTTTAAATGTTGGAAAAGCTCTTATTTTATTCCTAATATGCGTCTGCCTCTGCTGTCTTTCTCAAGTCACTTTGCTTAGACCTTCAGCAAAGTAGATATATTGAGACTTGAGAGAGAAGAAGTGCTACAATAGATCCCCTGCCATGTTCTTGCCCACACTGGGGTGATAATGTCAATTTCTCAGTTCTTCAGACGCACGAGAAGAAGACAGTTTCCTGGTTCGGTCCGTCTTTAATATCCTTCTGTGCAGAAGGTTATTCATATCAGAGCCGTGACCCACATCCAGCAGCACAGGGTTTTAGAGGATGTTAATTGGCTTCTGAGATTAATATCCAATCTTGGCTGCTGATATGTGACTTGTGACAAGGCCCAGTATGTGGCAGTCCGCACAGATCAGGAACACACCAAGGCTCCTTAATTAAACCATGTCTACAATTCTTGGAGATACAGGTCTGAAACACATTGTGGTACTATAACATTTTTCTGATTCAGAAAGGGTTCAATGTCCGGCAAGTCTGTATAACTTCTGCATGCGTCCACACACATCGGGATTATGTAAAGGCTCCTTATTAAAAACACAAGAGTAAAGCATTTTGTCATATTATAACATGCTTTTATGATTCAGAGCGGGTTCATTGTCAGGAAGGTTAGTATAACGCATTGATGTTATCAGCATTCATACACACAGATCAGGAATTAATCGAGGCTTTTTAGTAAAACCATTTTCAAATCAAATCAAATAATTACAACGATTCTGGAGGAACAAGACATTTTCATATAATAACATACTTTGTGATTCAGAAGCGCTTCAATATTTGGCAAGTCTGTATAATGTTTCTTCGGAATTCATAATGTCACTGACTTAGTAGTCCTTCAGCTGTCACATTGTTTTCTCTCCACTACCCTCAGGTCTGTCTGGTGTGCATAACAATGACATACCTGGGGGTGGATGGCTTGTAGCTGTATCATAGCGTCCTGTTTTATTTAATTATTGTGGGTCGAGGGAAGGTGAGCTGAAAAACTCTCCAGAGCTGGAGGCGTGCCACGTCAAACTCACCTCAGCGTGTCCGACTCTCCCTGGCAGGACAAAGGGCAGCTCATGGTTGACAGCAACCTATTCCCTCATAATCAGTTTCTCAACGACTGCTTAGTGCGGAATGAAGGCAGCTGCCCATCTCTGACTATTTTTCCAATGGGATTGACACCGTGGTCAGTGGTTATCTCCCGCTATAGAGCCAAAATGGATTCCCAGGGAGAAACCGAAGGGAGAGGCTCTCCAAAGCTACTTCACACACTGTTACACACCACTATTAAAGATCAGAGAATGAATCTTCTCCCTTCTCATCCTCTTCAGTTGTTCCGGCTCCCTTGTCTTCTCTTCCATCTCCTCTAGATCTGCAGAAAAGCCGGCGAAGCTGACAACCGTTGATTATTATACTTCCAGGCTGTCAATCAGTTCTCTCGTTGCACAGTGAGGAGTTGATTGCCTTCATTTTGGGACACCACAGAAAAACCCCAGGGAGATATGTATTACTGTATTACATAGAATGGAAACTGCTGTAGTTGACTGTGCCTCGTTTTGAAATCAAGTGAGCAATCATTGAAGGTTGTTGCTTTGTAAAAAGTGTAAAAGCTGGTGTGGATACTAACTGTTGATTTATGTCATGTTCAGGTTTACGTTAAAGCGTAGTAATGGGGAAATGTAAGATAAACCAACTTCCTATCTAGCTTCCGTGTGATTACCATAGTTTTAGTATACACTGAGTGTACAAAAGATGTCAACTGTTAAATCCACTTCAATCAGTGTAGATGAAGGTTAAAAATGGATTTTAAAGCTTTGAGGCAATTAAGACATGGATTGTGTGCCATTCAGAGGGTGAATGGGCAACACAAAATATTTAAGAACCTTTGAACGAGGTATGGTAGTAGGTGCCAGGCGCAACGGTTTGAATGTGCCAAGAACTGCAATGCCGCTGGGTTTATCGCGTTCAACAGTTTCCAATTAAATCAAAATCAAATTTTATTTGTGACATGCGCCGAATACAACAGGTATTCAGTGAAATGCTTACTTACAAGCCCTTAACCAGCAATGCAGTTAAGAAAAAATTGTGTTAAGAAAGTGTTTACAGAAATTTACTGAAGTAAAATAAATAGTTAAAAAAAAAGAATGATTAAAGAGCAACAATAAAACAACAGTAGCGAGGCTATATACAGGGGGTACCGGTACAGACACAATGTGCGGGGGGCACCGGTTAGTCGAGGCACCGTGTGTATCAAGAATGGTCCACCAGCCAACTTGACATAACTGAGGCTGTTCTGAGGGCAAAAGGGGTTGCAAATCAATATTAGGAAGGTGTTCCTAATGTTTTGTGCACTCAGTGTAGACTCTTTGGATGTGGTAATCACCGGATTCTGATGTATGATATTACTATTTCCCTTTTCTCTAATGATGGAACTGTGAAGTGGAACTGTGAAGAGCTCTCCTGGAATCCATTGTGACTCTATAGCGGGAGATAACCACAGACCTTGGTGTCAATCCTATGGAGTTCAGAGAGGGGCAGCTGCCCTTATTCCCTACTAAGCAGTCGTTGAAAAAACTGATTATGAGGGAATAGACGGGCATCGCCCACGAGCGGCCCTTTCTCCTGCTAGGGAGAGTTGGACACTCTGATATGAGTTTGACATGGCACGCCCCCAGCTTCGGAACATTTTCCAGCTCACCTTCCCTAGACTGACCTTAATTAAATAAGACAGGACGTTATGACACAGCCACCCACCCGTAGATAAACAAGCGCACTGTAAACCTGACCTGAGAGTGAGAGAGAGTGAGAGAGAGCTGAACTGCACTGATGGACCTTGCTGGTATCCTACCCTACTAGAGAAAGAAAAAAAGAGTGGAAACTGAGTAACAGTGACATGTTGACTGTGTCCCTGTCCACAGAGACACACACATGACAGTCTTTTACAGTAATGTACATATTTATACACTGACTTACCCCACTTTCCACATCCCTCTGGGTACAGATAAAGTGACAGATAATATTACATTCTTGTATTTAATTTAATTCAAAGCTCTAACAGTATAAAGACCTATAAATATTCAGATAATATTTAGGGAGCGCAGCATTTTGAACACTGTCAAAAGAAACACTTCAGCAAGCGGAAAATCTTTGTAGATCATTGTATTTGAACCCCCTGCTCTCTTCTCAGTCAAAATTGGATGTGAATCTCAGAAGCCAATTACCAATTATCTTCTCAGACCTAGTGCTGCTGGTGTGGGTCACGGCTCTGATGATATGAATGTCCGTCTGCGTAGAAGGATATTATTAAAAAGACAGACTTATCAAGAACCAGGAACTGGTAGGAAAATGTGACTTATGCCTAGCTTCCTGAAACATGTCGCACATCAATACTTCACAGGAGAGACATTAAAAAATGATTTTAGTTTTTGGGCAGAAATACCTTCTGGAACATGCAAACTTTCATGCGCCTTAATAACAAATGTGTATGCCATCTGTAAATATTAATACAATTGTTAAATTACGAGCCTAGTTGGTTTAGCCACGGAAAAGTCAGGGACCTTCCCCCTAGCCATGATTGGCTGAGAGAATGGATAGCCTGGACATGGTGGGAGATGAGTTTGGATTGGTCTGTAGCATGCTTCTGTCTATAATGTAAGCTGCTCAGTATGTGTTGATAATCCTTTCTACAGCGACTTTTTTGAAAGATATGTTAGCCAACGAGAACTACAAAAGTTTTGCTGCTTTTATCAACAACATTGATGCCCTGAATTTAGCAGGCGTTATCGACAAAGATCAGTTGAAAAAAGTTGATGGGCTACTTTCTGCACATGCCACGGTCAGTGTGAACCGGAGTGACTTGACACAATGCTGGCCAAACAAGATGTAGCTACAAACAAAACCGAGTTAAATGGTTCCTGGATGAAATTCTCATCCATGTATACGGGTAAAAGTCTATTTAAACATTTTTATATTGTACTTTTCTAATTTTGTCAATCGTTTTCATTGCAAGTTAAAGCGTACTGTTAGCTAGCTAGCGAACATTAGCTTTCTGTCTCGCTAGCTAACGTTACATGTATGATCTGTGTAGTTACATTATTCGTTAGTTAGCTAGCTAACATTGAACCTAGTTGGTTATCTTTAGCTACCTGCAGATTCATACCACATCTATGACGATCAGTTTGTATCGGTAGTATGAGTTAGAATTATGCCAGTTCATTGTTTAGCTAGCTAGCTAGCTAGCTACATATCTAAACAAAATACTCCACTTTGCCAGGTGAGCCATCAAGTTAGACAGGTGTGTCTTGGGGTGATTATGGCCTCTATCTATTGTACTGTATTTCAAGAACATCTGTACATGTCTAGACAATAGTGACCTATCCACTTAGCTAGATGTGGCTGGGGGGGTGGGTATAGCATTTCTAATAATCTAATAATTATAAAATATTTCTATCTGGACATGTTCTTTTAGTCCAGGAACCATTTCACTGTACCGTTTACACCTTCTGTATCCTGTGCAAATACATTTAGATTTTATTTGATATTTTGTGTTAGTTTGTGTTTACCAGAGATGATAGTCTGCAGAACAACATGACCTTTACCAAAGATTAGGATATAAGCCAAGGACTAGATAACTTCTTGCAACTATAGGGGGTGCTGTTCCGCATTAGCATTTTTTGGTCTCCAAATTAAACTGCCTCGTGCTCAATTCTTGATCGTACAATATGCATATTATTGTTATTATTGGATAGAAAACACTTTCTAGTTTCTATAGCCGTTGGAATTTTGTCTCTGAGTGGTACAGAACTACTTCTACAGCACTTTTCCTGACAGGGAGTCAGATTTCAGAAATTTTGACCCCTGATCTGGGGTCGGTTTTAAGGTGCCAGTAGATGCTATGGAGAAACCGACACTGCCTACGTCTTCCTCTGGGTGTCAGTACGTCATCACGCTTTGAATGGAGTCGATTGCACAATCAGAGCCACTATAAAACAAGAAAATGTGGAAGTACCGTCCTTTCCTTCGCGCGTCTTACGCAAGATGGACATCGGGCTTGCCTCTTTCCAAATGGTTGTTTAGCCAGTGATATTTCTCCGGTCATGTTTTTAGTCGTTATAGTTGTTAAAAACATCATAATGTAGTTAATTTGAACCGTTTTATAGCAATTTATATCCGTTTAGTGCGATTTTGAGGAATTTCTTTGTCGTGCACTTTGAAGCTTTGGTCACGTTTCGGGGTCTCGGTCGATGTTAGTGGACATTTCGAAGGACAGAGAACATCTATCGACCAAAAGAAGATTAGACCCAAGAAAGGATACATTGCCCAAGAATCTGATGGAAAATCACCTCATAGTAAGAAATATTTAATATGATAAATCGTTGTTCTGTCGAAATATTTTAAACGCATAATTCGCCATTTTGTTTGTTATCGCTTCACTTGGCGACCCCTGTATTGCACAGTAAGGATAATTTTAGAAATGTAAATCAGCGGTTGCATTAAGAACTAATTTGTCTTTCGATTCCTGTCAACCCTGTATTTTTTAGTCAAGTATATGATTAGCTTTCGATTAAACTAGATCACTCTGAAAGATGACGTCCGACATTTTGAGCCTTGATTTGCTAGTATTTTCATTGTATAACCACGGTCTTGTATGGCTAAATATGCACATTTTCGAACAAACTCTATATGTATGTTGTAAAATGATGTTACAGGAGTGTCATCGGAAGAATTCTGAGAAGGTTAGTGAAAAAAATTAATATATTTTGGCGATGATTACGTTATAGCTCTCTTTGGCTTGAATCGATGCTCTGGTAACGTTTGCACATGTGGTATGCTAACTTATCGATTTATTGTGTTTTCGCTGTAAAACGCTTAGAAAATCTGAAATATTGTCTGGAATCACAAGATCTGGGTCTTTCCATTGCTATGCTTTGTCTATTCTTATGAAATGTTTTATGATGAGTAAATTGGTCATACACGTTGCTCTCTATAGTAATTCTAGTCGAGTTGTGATGGTCGGTGCAATTGTAAACTGTGATTTCTACCTGAAATATGCACTTTTTTCTAACAACCTATCCTATACCATAAATATGTTATCAGACTGTCATCTGATGAGGTTTTTTATTGGTTATTGGCTATCAATATCTTAGTTTAGCCGAATTGGTGATAGCTACTGGTGGAGAGAAAAAATGGTGGACAAAGAAATTGTGTATTTTGCTAACGTGTTTAGCTAATAGATTTACATATTGTGTCTTCCCTGTAAAACATTTTAAAAATCTGAAATGGTGGCTTTATTCACAAGATCTGTATCTTTCATCTGGTGTCTTGGACTTGTGATTTAATGATATTTAGATGCTACTATCTACTTGTGAAGCTATGCTAGCTATGCTAATCAGTGTGTGGGGGGGTGGGGGGGTGATCCCGGACCCGGGGTAGAGGCTCGTGAAAGGATAAAGTGTGTTTTTACCTGGAGTTTTTCCTTATTGTAGGCCACTACTTTCACCATTTTTAGTCTTGAAAGCTTTGGTTGTTTACTACACTACCTTACTCACTCTGTTTAGCACATGGCCTCACATGTGAATCCTTAACCTGTTGGGGATGGGGGCGCTGTTTAGACTATTTATGCTAACTTGGCTAATTTTTGAAACGGCTTCCCACAAAATCCTTGATCGTACAATATGCATATTATTATTATTATTGGATAGAAAACAGTCTATAGTTTCTATAGGAGTTGAAATTTTGTCTCTAAGTGGAACAGAGCCCATTCTACAGCAATTTCCCTGACATGGAGTCAGATTTGAGAAATGTTGGCCACTCTTCTGAACTCAGTTAAAAGGGCACTGTCGTTGCTATGACTATACGGACACTTCTTACGTCTTCCCCTGGATGCCTTTACGTGATGACGATTCCAACGGGGTCGATTGCACGTTCACAGGACCTACAAATGAAAAAACTCTGAAGCTAGTCATTCTTTGGGAGCTGCGTCATGAGCCTAGAGGACACCGGCGCGCACCTGTTCCAAGCGTTAGTTTAGCCTGTTATATTTCTCCGGTCATCTTTTCACTCGTTATAGGAGTTAAAAACATCATAAGGTAGTTAATTTAAAGCGTTTTATAGCAATTTATATCCGTTTAGTGCGATTTTGGGACATTTATTTTTGCAACGATGTGAAAAGTTGGGCACGCTTTTCAGTTCATCCCGAACGCAGTTGACATTTCCACATGGCAAGAGGACAGCTTTCCACCAAAAGATGATTTCTCCCAAGAAAGGATCCTTTGCCCAAGATACTGATGGAAGAACAGCTCAAGGTAGGACATTTTTATTATGATAAATCGTGTTTCTGTCGAAACATTTTAGTGGCTTCGGACGCCATGTTTTTTGACGTAGCATCGCTTGGCGCAAGCTGTATTGAAAAGTAAGGATAATTTAAAAAATGTAATTCCGCGATTGTATTAAGAATTAAATTGTCTATCAATCCCTGTCCACCCTATATTTTTTAGTCACGTTTATGAGTATTTATGTATAAGAGTAGATCACTGTCTAAGTGGCGCACAGACTTTTTCTGACCAGCTGAGCTACATTCCACATTGTCTAACCATGATTTTGGTGGCTAAATATAAACATTTTCGATCAAACTCTATATGGATTGTGTAATATGATGTTACAGGAGTGTCATCTGAAGAATTCTGAGAAGGTTAGTGAAAAAATTAATATATTTTGGCGATGTTTACTTTTATCGCTCACTTTGGCTAGAATCAATGCTGGGCTGCTATGTGCTATGTGCTATGCTAATATAACGATTTATTGTGTTTTCGCTGTAAGACACTTAGAAAATCTGAAATATTGTCTGTATTCACAGGATCTGTGTCTTTCGATTCGTGTATGCTGTGTATTTTTACGAAATGTTTGATGATTAGTAAGTAGGTAAACACGTTGCTCTAAGTAGTTTGTCTATTCCATTTGTGACGGTGGGTGCAATTGTAACCGATGCCATCTACCTGAAATATGCACTTTTTTCTAACAAAACCTATCCCATACCATAAATATGTTATCAGACTGTCATCTGATTAGTTTTTTTCTTGGTTAGGGGCTATAAATATCTTAGTTTAGCCGAATTGGTGATAGCTACTGGTGTTGGTGGACAAATAAAAGATGGTGGATTATGCTAATGTGTTTTTAGGTGCTAATGTGTACATCTTTACATATTGTGTCTTCCCTGTAAAACATTTAAAAAATCGGACATGTTGACTGGATTCACAAGATCTGCGTCTTTCATTAGCTGTATTGGACTTTAATGTGTGAAAGTTAAATATTTAAAAAAAATATTTTTTTTGAATTTCGCGGCACTGGTTTTTCAGTGGGGGTGGGGGGGGAGTGCCGCTAGCGCCACTCTCATCCTAGACAGGTTAAAGAGATGGGTGGGGCTAAGGCTTAAGAGGGTGTGAACAATGTTGAATGGGTGTAGACAAAGAGCTCTCCAGTAGGTGTACAAAAACAGTCAAGGGTCATTTTGTCAGAAGTGGGGTAACAAGTTTATCAACGTTCGAAGCAGAATTAATAACCCATTGTTCCTCAGCGGTAGTGTATGATATACAATTTCTAGCTCTGAGTTTCTACTTTTATCCAATGTAAAGAAAAATACACCATTTCAAATGTTGCTACATAGGACCGAATCTAGGTGGTAGGTCAAAAATGTCCCCTGCCCACGTCTGTCAGTGACTAAAGAAGTGAACGATTGTCATTATTACCCAATGTGACCAAGAAATTGTCAAAGAACTTTAATAACGTTTCCAGATTTCTTTCTGGAAAAGTACCTCTGTCACGATCATGACAAAGCAAAATAGAAGGAAGTATGTTGTACTGACAACATTACTGTAGTATACTGTAGTGTTTTTGTGGACATTACTGTAGTATAATGTTTCATTTACTGTAGTGTTTTTGAAGAATTTACTGTAGTTTTTTTGCAAGCATTACTGTAGTATACTGTTTCATTTACTGTAGTGTTTTTGAAGAATTTACTGTAGTATTTACTACAGTGTTTTTGTTTTATTATCTTTCACATATAAGTGGGGACTTTCTCCTTGGGGAAACCTGCTGGACAAATACTAAAGTATGACTGGGGTCTGAACAGATAGTTGTAAGTAAGTTAGTACGTAAAGGGACTTGGGCCTTGCAGGGATAGCTCAGGGCTTCCTGACATTTTCTACCCCTCTTCTCAGTGTGTCTGCCCTGTCGAGTTTGAGGTTTGGCAAGGGACAAGGGGGATGTGGGTTGGAGTTCTCCTTTTGTCTTCTGCAACGTGATTTGATAATTAAATGTAGCCTAAAGAAAAAAATTAAGAAAAAAAAGATAAAGCAGAGGGAGGGGTTTGGTAGGGGATACGAACCCAGTTTAAGGTAAGGGTTTGGAGGGTAGGGAATAGTAAACGGACCCAGTTTATGGTAAGGGTTTGGAGGGTAGGGAATAGTAAACGGACCCAGTTTATGGTAAGGGTTTGGAGGGTATGGAATAGTAAACGGACCCAGTTTATGGTAAGGGTTTGGAGGGTAGGGAATAGTAAACGGACCCAGTTTATGGTAAGGGTTTGGAGGGTAGGGAATAGTAAACGGACCCAGTTTATGGTAAGGGTTTGGAGGGTAGGGAATAGTAAACGGACCCAGTTTATGGTAAGGGTTTGGAGGGTATGGAATAGTAAACGGACCCAGTTTATGGTAAGGGTTTGGAGGGTAGGGAATAGTAAACGGACCCAGTTTATGGTAAGGGTTTGGAGGGTAGGGAATAGTAAACGGACCCAGTTTATGGTAAGGGTTTGGAGGGTAGGGAATAGTAAACGGACCCAGTTTATGGTAAGGGTTTGGAGGGTAGGGAATAGTAAACGGACCCAGTTTATGGTAAGGGTTTGGAGGGTAGGGAATAGTAAACGGACCCAGTTTATGGTAAGGGTTTGGAGGGTAGGGAATAGTAAACGGACCCAGTTTATGGTAAGGGTTTGGAGGGTATGGAATAGTAAACGGACCCAGTTTATGGTAAGGGTTTGGAGGGTAGGGAATAGTAAACGGACCCAGTTTATGGTAAGGGTTTGGAGGGTAGGGAATAGTAAACGGACCCAGTTTATGGTAAGGGTTTGGAGGGTAGGGAATAGTAAACGGACCCAGTTTATGGTAAGGGTTTGGAGGGTAGGGAATAGTAAACGGACCCCGTTTATGGTAAGGGTTTGGAGGGTAGGGAATAGTAAACGGACCCAGTTTATGGTAAGGGTTTGGAGGGTAGGGAATAGTAAACGGACCCAGTTTATGGTAAGGGTTTGGAGGGTAGGGAATAGTAAACGGACCCAGTTTAAGGTAAGGGTTTGGAGGGTAGGGAATAGTAAACGGACCAAGTTTATGGTAAGGGTTTGGAGGGTAGGGAATAGTAAACGGACCCAGTTTATGGTAAGGGTTTGGAGGGTAGGGAATAGTAAACGGACCCAGTTTATGGTAAGGGTTTGGGTTGGGGGAGAGGTTTAATATCGTTATATCATTTTTCATAATATTAGGGGATGGAAACGTGCTCTTTAGCATGCAGGGAATCTGGCAGCCTTTGTGGTCCTCTATAAGTGGGTAAAAATACCAGCGGGAGTATAAGCAGCAATTTAAAAGTGGGAAAGGTTATGACATGGTAATAACACAATAACGTGATAATGTGTTAACTTGTTAAAGCCACATAAAATGTTATGCTCAGAAAAAAATATATATTTTAAAGCACAGAGAGGGGGGTGCTTGATAAAACTCTGGGAGGGTTTTGTCGTTCCTCTTGAAACATCGGTTTCGAAGATAGATTATCAGCCACCATGATGGACAAAATTCCACCCCAGAGTATTGATTATCTGTGTGACATCCAGGACCCTGGCTATGGGAGTGGTCTGAAGTGTCTGTCCATAGAGAGTGAGGTCAACGGTTTTGTTTGTCTTGGAGAATAAAATGCACTTCCCATTGTGTTTCAGCACTGTTACTTTTGAGTGGTATGTGTTGCCGTTTAACATGTTCACTTTTTGCCAGAAGGTTTTGGGGTTTGGATCTGTGTTTAGTTATTGATAAAAAAATCTTACCCAGTGGTTTTCTTTTTCTAAAGCCAGTAATGTTCTTATTTGGGTTGTTGCTGGTTCTTTTGTTTCCTCAGCTGTACTTCATGTACTCTCTTTGTGCTTTCCATTTTAACTGGATGAGGCAGAGAATGTGAGGGGGGGGGATTTGAGAGATTTCAATTGGCTTTGAGGTTTAACAGAGGACTCAGGCAGCGACGAGAATCTGGTCCAGCGTTCAGGGTCACAGGGAGGCAGGGAGGCAGGTCAGAGCTCTTGGTGGATAAGCTATAGAGAACACAATATTGCTATATACTTGGCATGTAGGTTTAAGACTCACGGGTGGCACAAATTGGGATATGGGAGAAGGGAATGGGCAGAATATATGCAAATTAAATATTTGCATATCAGTACAGTGTAATATTACTATAGTATGTTTTCATGTGGGTATGAGAGTGTTAACCATGATTTATTCCCATAAATACAATTATCGTATTCATGGAACGATTTCCAGCTTTCCTCCGTGCAGTGTTAATTTCATCAATGAAACTGTACCGGAAATATTTGTCAAACATCCTTATTTTTCAGTGGCAATTGACGAGATGATAACTGACTACAAAAAAACGAAACAAAAATATATTTTAATTTCGGTTGATGAAAACAAGATGAGACAAAATAGAGAGATTTTAGAGCTTGTCAGTGTTATTTGTTTGACCCAGTCAAAAGCATGCATGACCTTAGCAGAATTGTTAAGCTTTCTCATTGCAGTGTTGCAATGCTGTTGGTGGAAAATAAAAACCATGGCCAAGTCATTCCTGAGTGACCTCTCTGCCCGGCAACTGTTTCCTAATCTGGCGGCATCAAATTATTGATAAGGCACACTCCATGGCTACTCTCCCAGTGGTACAAGCTCCGGGTAGAAAAAGAGGCGATGTTTGGAGCCACTTTACGTTTCATATAGATTCGAACAAGACCGAATGCAAAGTTTCCACAGCATTTGCACCCACACGTTGACAGGGAAAAATAACCTCAAGCAACATCTGAATGCACATCATCCCAACATATACACTCAGGTATATACACTCTGCCACTACTTATGACTTTGATTGCGGCCATTTGAATTGGCTGTGCAGGTAAATGTTTTAATTTGTTGCATCAGTGCGAGCTGAACATTAACTACGTGGTCACATCACCAAGGTTATTATAGCAAACAAAAACTTGAAACGAAAATAAAAACAAACATTTGAAAAACGATTTAGTAAACTGAAATAATAAAACTAAAAAACATTTGAAAAATTAAAACTATACTGAAACTATTATCTTTGATTACAAAACTAACTAAAAGTAATATTAAAGACGAGTATTTTTTTATCTACTAATTGGTGTTGAAAAGGAAATTAATATGCATGTATGTAGATGGTTTTCTTTCATTGATCCCTATTCTGAACCCATTCTCTCGATATACAGTATATTCTAGTAAAGTGAATTCGGAAAGTATTCAGACCATCTTGACTTCTTCCACATTTTGTTACGTTTTGTTACGTTACTTATTCTAAAATTGATTAAATCGTTTTTTCACCCTCATCAATCCACACAATACCACATAATAACAAAGCAAAAACATTTTTTTTTACATTTTTGCAAATGTAATGCTGCCATCACCTTGTTCCACCATAGAGATGGTGCCAAGTTTCCTCCAGACATGACGCTTGGCATTCAGCGTCAACGAGTTCAATCTTGGTTTCATCAGACCAGAGAATCTTGTTTCTCATGGTCTGAAAGACGTTTAGGTGCCTTTTGGCAAACCAAGCGGGCTGTCATGTGCCTTTTACTGAGGAGTGGCATCCGTCTGGCCACTCTATCATAAAGGCCTGATTGGTGGAGTGCTGCAGAGATGGTTGTCCTTCTGGAAGGTTCTCCCATCTCCATAGAGGAACTTTAGAGCTTTGTCAGAGTGACCATCGGGTTCTTGGTCACCTCCCTGACAAACACCCTTCTCCCCCAATTGCTCAGGCTGGCCAAATTTAGGAAGAGTTTTGGTGTTTCCAAACTTCTTCCATTTAAGAATGACGGAGGCCAATGTGTTCTTTGGGACCTTCAACGCTGCAGAAATGTTTTACTACCCTTCCCCAGATCTATGCCTTGACACAATCCGGTCTCGGAGCTCTGTGGACAATTCCTTCGACTTCATGGTTTGGTTTTTGTTCTGACATGCACTGTCAACTGTGAGACCTGAGACAGGTGTGTGCCTTTCCATGTCATGTCCAATAAAGTTGTAGAAACATCTCAAGGATGATCAACGGAAAGAGGACGCACCTGAGCTCAATTTCAAGTCTCATAAAAAAGGGTCTGAAAACTTTTGTTAAATACGTTTTTTGTTGTTGTAATAAATTAGCAAAAATGTCTAAAAACCAGTTTTCGCTTTGTCATTATGGGGAAATTGTGTGTTGATTGATGAGGAAAACAAAAAATGTAATCAATGTTAGCATAAGGCTGTAACGTAACAAAATGTAGAAAAAGAGAAGGGGTCTGAATACTTTCCGAATGTACTGTTTTCAAATCTGTCAAGACAATTCTAATTAAAGGTACACCATATTTAAAGGGATGGCTTTTGATAAATATACTGAAAACCCTATTGAATGAAAAGTCCTTGAGAAAATCTGTTGGCCAGTAAGTGGGAAGGTTTTCAGCAGTTTAATCACATTTATTCAGTGCGCGGAAGGGAGCCACACCTGCAAAGCCCGTTATGCACCTGCTTAAGGTAAGTCTGAATACCAACTAATTGGTACCAATTGTTCATCTTTTTTGTATATATTTCAATTTATTTTACATTTTTTAAATTAAAAATACCTTCCGTTAAACTGCCTCACCCAATTTGATAGCAAACAAAATTACTACAACCACAATACCTCTTTCGCCAACTGGCCTGGACCCTTTTGTCGACAAGAAGCTCCGCCATTGCACCGCAGACATAACTCCATCTGCTGTGTCCCCAACCGGCCTTTGCCGGACGTCTGAGCAGGTGCTTCTACTAGCCCCGGCCTGCTAACTTTAAACGCTGTGTCTCCCGCTTGCTAGGTAGTAACGACTACCCTGCGGCTTCCCTGTTTCATCTATTGCTGTTCACTGGACCCTATGATCACTTGGCTACATAGCTGATGCCTGCTGGACTGGTCATTAATCACGGTACTCTATTTTGTAAATGTTTTGTTTATCGTTCGGCCCCAGCCTCGAACTCAGGCCCTGTGTGTAGTTAACTGACCCTCTCTGCCCATTCATCGCCATTTTACCTGTTGTTGTTGTCTTACCCGTTGTCGTCTTAGCTAGCTCTCCAAATCAACACCTGTGATTGCTTTATGCCTCGCTTTGTCTCTCTCAAATGTCAATATGCCTTGTATATTGTTGTTTAGGATAGTTATCATTGTTTTAGTTTACTGCGGAGCCCCTAGTTCCACTCAACATGCCTCAGATACCTCCTTTGTCCCACCTCCCACACATGCGGTGTCCTCACCCAGCATAACTAGTACGTCCAGAGATGCAACTTCTCTTAGGATACGTGTCGGCGTCTACTGAGAGAGAGAGGCTTAACATTAGTAACTGCCATCACTGTGTGCCGCACTGCAACTGTGCCGCACTGCTGAAGTCACTGACATGAGAATGAGAGCAATGGAAATCGAAACCCCACGCTCCTTGGTTGATACTGTTCATGCTGTTGCTAGGCAGACATTCAGACAAAACCAATCGAGGCAGAGTAATTCACCACGAACGGTGAACACAGAGAGCCCCGTAGCATGTAAATACTGTGGGAATAAACACACACGTGGCAAAGAACACTGCCCTGCCTACGGAAAAACCATGCAGAGCTTGTGGAACTAATAATCACTTTGCAAAAGTGTGTCTCAAAAGCAAAAGAAGGGTGAGTGAGGGCAAGATTCACTGTGTTGATGATGTCACTCAATGTTCAGAGCTGAACAGTGAAAGTGACATTTACATGCATGAATCCATTGGGGCTGTACACTCAAGAGGGAAGAAATGGTTTGTGACACTACGATTACACAACAATGTCAACTGGATTCCGGTGCTACATGCAACGTAAGGAGCCACGAAGACTAAATCAATCTGGCACCTGACATACATCTATTGCCCAGCGATACTAGACTAAAGCTGTACTCAGCATAACTAATGAGCTCTATGGGCACCTTTGAGACCGAATGTGTTATTCGGGGACGCAAACACAAGCTGGAGTTTGAGATTGTGAAAACCAGTCAACATCCTCTCCTCTCAGGCTCTACATGCGAACGCCTGGGACTGATGCAGTTCACTGTACCAAATGACCTGCACATTGTGGATCATGTCCAGCATGGACCCCTGTCCAAAGAACAACTACTCAGCAGATATGACGATGTATTCAACAGGCCCGTTGAATCAGTGCCTGGGGAGGTACAATTTGAAGTGGATGAGAGCATCACTCCAGTCCAGTGTGCGCCTCGCAATGTGCCCATTGCAATGAAAGTGGCTGTGAAGGCCCAGCTGGACAAGTATGAGGCCGATGGCCACATGACATCTGTGACTGAACCAACTGCCTGGATCAGCAATATGGTCAAAAACCAGAGAAGCTGAGGGTCTGCATCGACCCAAAGCATCTGAACCAAGCACTGAAACGATCCCACTACATCATGCCGATACTAGAGGATGTCCTCTACAAGCTTCCCAAGGCCAGAAGTTTCACCTTGGTGGATGCCCGAGATGCATTCCTTCAATGCAAGCTGGACGAAGAAAGCAGCTTCATGACAACCTTCTGGACCCCCTGGGGTCGGAAACGCTCGCTCAAGCTCCCGTTTGGTGTCTCAGTGGTGCCTGAGGTATACCAACGCAAGCAGCACGAGTTACTGGCTGGGCTCAAGGGCATTGAACCCATCGCCGATGATGTCCTGATCGTAGGCTGTGGTGACACAGACGAAGAAGCAGAACGCAACCACGATGTGAAGCTCCTGGCACTGATGGAGCGCTGCCGATCAGTTAAGCTTCGTCTTGGCCTGAAGAAGCTGCAGTTCAAGGTGAAAGACGTCCACTTCCATGGCCACATTCTCTCGGCAAAAGGCCTGAAGCCGGAGCTATCCTCGACATGCCAAAATCGCCTGATGCAAAAGGAGTACAGCGTCTCAAACTATCTTGCAAAGTTCATGCCACACCTATCAGCAGTCTGTGAGCCTCTGCGCCGGTTGCTGGACAAAGACACACCATGGCACCGGCTACCCACGAGGCCGCAGTGCAGGAGATGAAATCTCTGGCTTCATTCATGCCAGTGTTGCGCTACTACGACGTCACAAAGCCTGTCACAATCCAGAGTGACTCCAGCCAAAGGAGACTTGGATGCGGCCTTATGCAGGAAGGCCAACCCGTTGCGTTTGCCTCGAGAGCGCTCATCCCCACCGAACAAAACTATGCACAAATTGAGAAAGAGTGCCTCAGCATCGTCTTCTCCTGCCAGCGATTCCATCACTACTTATATGGTCGAGAGCTGGTCACCTTTGAAACTGACCACAAACCACTCATTGCCATATTCAGTAAACCTCTCCTCAACGCGCCCAAGAGGCTTCAAAGCATGCTCCTGACTCTGCAAAACTACAGCCTGAAGGCTGTAGCCAGGACCAGAGATGTACATCAGCGACACACTGAGCAGGGCAACAGCACAATGTACAGGAAGAGGCACTGTCTATCAGCGGCAGGCCATCTGTTCGCTACAGCAGGAACAACAAGATGTTCAACAGATCAATCAGGCAGACTACTTAAAGATCACCGCCTAGCCCAGATCAGGCAACACACTGACAAGGACGAACACCTAAAGTCACTGAAGTCCATGGCTCTCGCAGGTTGGCCATACCTGAAAGAGGAGACACCATTCACAGTGAGAGAATACTGGACCTTTCAGGATGAGATCAGCGTGCAAAATGGCGTCTTGTTCAGAAGGTCATTATTCCCAAATCACTACGTCCAGAGGTGCTTACCCGCATACACTACAGTCGCGTTGGAGGTGACGCATGCTACCGCCAGGCTCGTGAAACATTATACTGGCCAAACATACAAGCAGAAATTAAAGACTTTGTCAGCAACTGTACCACATGCAACGAGTACGCTCATGAACAGCAAAAGGAAACCATGATGTCACGCAAACTGCCCACAAGGGCCTGGCAAATCGTCAGCATGGACTTATTCAGCCACAGACAAAAGGCCTATCTTCACATTGTTGATCACTACTCTGACTTTTGGGAAATTGAACTGCTCCCTGACCTGTCTGCAGAGACGGTCATAAAGCGCTGCAAGGCGCAGTTTGCAAGGCAAGGTCAGCCTGACAAGGTAATCACGGACAATGGCCCACAATTCACTGCACAGTTGAAGCGTTTCGCCTCAGAATGGGAGTTTGACCATGTGACCTCCTCTCCAAGACACCCAAAAGCAAATGGCAAGGTAGAATCAGCTGTCAAGATTGCAAAAAAACTGTTAAGCAGGGCCTTGCGCGACAGCAACAACCCATGGTAAGCGAGCTTACAGTGTAGGAACGCACTCACCGAAAACATGGACAGCAGCCCAGCACAACGCCTTCTGTCCAGACGTCTGAAGACTACCATCCCCGTAGCTAACAAGCTACTTGAGCCCTGCGTCGTGGTTGGCGTCACGGACAAACTGCGTCACAGAAAGCAGCTCGCTAAGTGCTTCTACGACCGGACTGCTCGAGACCTACCAGAACTGGAGGTGGGTGAAACGATAAGGATGAAACCACTGCTGGGAGACCACACAGGACTTTGGAGACTGGGCACGTGCCTACAGAGAGTTGCACCACGTTCTTACCTGGTGGATGTTGATGGCTCCCTCTATCGTCGCAATCGGGTGGATCTGCGCGTAGCAGAGCAGACAAACTAGAACACGCCACACACTCACCTAGATGAGCTAGATAACAGTCCAGGCCTAAGGGTAAGGGCTGCAGAATTGAGACATGAACCAACTGAAGGTGAGGCTTCCAGCTCGTGGCCCTAATCCTACCCCTGTCAGAGCCAATACTTACTCACGGGTGGGTCGGCTGTGCAAGCCACCGGACAGGCTTACTCTGTAAGCAAGAGACTGTGTTAACTTGTCATCTGTTTATATAACAAAAAGACAACTGAAGTAAAAAATAAAATGTCATGCTTTTTCAATTGTTATGACTTGACAGTTAACAAACCTCCAAACGAGCTTCAATGCCATACAGCACTCTTTCTGTGGCCTCCAACTGCTCTTAAAACGCTAGTAAAACTAAATGCATGCTTTTTAACCGTTCGCTGCCCGCACCCGCCCGCCCGACTAGCATCACTACTCTGGACGGTTCTGACTTAGAATATGTGGACAACTACAAATACCTAGGTGTCTGGCTATACTGTAAACTCTCCTTCCAGACTCATATTAAACATCTCCAATCCAAAATGTAATCGAGAATCGGCTTTATTCCGCAACAAAGCCTCCTTCACTCAGGCCGCCAAACATACCCTAGTAAAACTGACTATCCTACCGATCCTCGACTTCGGCAATGTCATTTACAAAATAGCCTCCAACACTCTACTCACTCTACTCAGCTTTTGTCACCAAAGCCCCATATACCACCAACCACTGCGACCTGTATGCTCTAATCGGTTGGCCCTCGCTACATATTCGTCGCCAGACCCACTGGCTCCAGGTCATCTATAAGTCTTTGCTAGGTAAAGCTCCGCCTTATCTCAGCTCACTGGTCACCATAACATCACCCACCCGTAGCACGCGCTCCCTCACTGGTCATCCCCAAAACCAAAAGCTCCTTTGGCCGCCTTTCCATCCAGTTCTCTGCTGCCAATGACTGGAACGAATTGCAAAAATCACTGCAGCTGGATGTCACGCCCTGACCATAGAGAGCTTTTTATTCTCTATGTTGGTTAGGTCAGGGTGTGATTAAGGGTCGGTTATCTAGGGGAATTATATGTCTATATTGGCCTGGTATGGTTCCCTATCAGAGGCAGCTGTTTATCATTGTCTCTGATTGGGGATCATATTTAGGTAGCCATTTCCCCATTGTGCTTTGTGGGATCTTGTCTAGGTATAGTTGCCCGTGTGCACTATTTTGAGCTTCACGTTTCGTTTCTTTGCTTTAT
The DNA here is from genome assembly GCF_045679555.1 of Salvelinus alpinus. Classification (NCBI taxonomy): domain Eukaryota; kingdom Metazoa; phylum Chordata; class Actinopteri; order Salmoniformes; family Salmonidae; genus Salvelinus; species Salvelinus alpinus. The sequence goes on along the minus strand of NC_092124.1, from coordinate 4,935,643 downwards.
TGTTTTTTTCCCTTTGAGTTTTCCATTCCAAAATAAAGGATGGAAACATACCACGCTGCATCTTGATCCACTCCTTATGGCGATCGTGACACTGGAGACTTATATTTCCCTCACTAGCTTTAAACATTAGCTATCCGCAGCAGCTAACCGATCGCTGCAGCTGTACATAGCCCATCTGTAAATAGCCCATCCAATCTACCTACCTCATCCCCATATTGTTTTTATTAACTTTTCTGCTCTTTTGCACACCAGTATTTCTACTTGCACATCATCATCTGCACATCTATCACTCCAGTGTTAATTTGCTAAATTATAATTACTATGGCCTATTTATTGCCTTTCCTCCTCACGCCATTTGCACACACTATATATAGACTTTCTTTTTTTCTATTGTGTTATTGACTGCACGCTTGTTTATTCCATGTGTAACTCTGTGTTGTTGTTTGTGTCGCACTGCTTTGCTTTATCCTGCTTTTTCTTTTCTTTGGCCAGGTCGCAGTTGTAAATGAGAACTTGTTCTCAACGAGCCTACCTGGTTAAACAAAGATGAAATAAAATAAAAATAAAAACTACTGAGAAGTGCTTATATCAAAACTCGTAAAAGAGTCTTAAATTCAAGGTCAGAATATGCGTAGAGAGAAATTAAAAACGGGAATTATGTTCTATTTATGCACGCTTAACTCGGGTCTGAAACTGCCTCAAACTGATTCAAAACAGGAATTTGTCATATTGATGTTGTACTACTTTTTCAGGGAGAAGACTTCAAAAATCCACCTCAACTTCCCTAGTGACTCGTCTGTGTATTAAAATAATTATAGATGTTTAGCAACTGACTAAAAATAGGAGCATCTCCCAGGCAGGGACAGATTGGGACCAAAACAGGCCCACACATTTCTAACACCGGCCCATTTGTTTCCTCTAGGCCCTCACACCAACCAATTTTTTTCCTCAAGGCTCCCATTATAACATTATTTGCCAAACAATTATAGTTCTGCACAAAAAAACAACTAATTCGACAGGCCAACTGGTCTATAGATCGGTTGGTCTATCTGACATTTGCCCTAGCTGCCTAATGGCCAGTCCGTTTCTGCTCCCAGCTATATATATATTTTGCTCATTATATGGTGCTGCCCTACAACAGGGCCATAGAAACCGTTAGATAACATTTTTAGCATGTGACCTGGCCCTTGTGGAGTGGATCATTTTCAAGAAAAAGCATCACAGCCCATATATATCTGAAGGATATGCATCTCATTAGTTGTAATTACGATACATCAGAAGCTTCGGGAAATGGTTTTTGAAACACATTCTGTGTGACATCAGTGTCAACATTTACGCTATGAGGTTGAAAATTACCCTCTTCTTCTTTGCGTGTAGGTGTGGCACTGAGTGCATTTTTTTAATCAACTTCACGGTATCTGTTCTATTTGCATATATTATGTGGATGTGTTAGGTAAAAACAATGACATGATGGTAGTCTCTCATTCGTTCTATCATTTGCAGGAAAGGGTTACACTTCTATAATATTTTTTTTCATATCAAACATAGCGTACACACCATAGACACATACAGTATATACATTCACATTGTTGTATGTATAAATCAGTAAGTAAGACAACAATAGCAACTGTGGGCCCATCTATCTCTTTGTTTTGTTTGTTAGCATCTTCTCACAGAAAGGTGATGACATCACAAAGCAACGTTGTCTGAGGGAAGGTCACGCACCAGTCAAAGCGATCCATCATTTGGTGCAACAGAAGAAGACTGGGTTTTATGTCGGCTCTGTATTTATTATTCATGCACCGTTTATGAGAATGGCCTACGAGAGGAGAGGAGACAAATATAAAGCCTTCCGTCACTCTCCCTCTCATCCCTCTCTCTTCCTCTATCAGTTCTCTCTGAGGGGATTTTACCCTTGGAGTTGCTTTAAGGTTCATCAATACATCGACGTCCTAGAACTGAGAAGTCTCCCTGAGAAACCTGCTTCCTCCTCGTTTCTCCTTTCTGGGATGTCCTGACTGTTTGAATGGGGAGAACTGATTTGGCAGTTTACAAGGGGTTACCGCTCTGTTAATTTGATTTAAAGGAAGAGAAGAGAGTGGTTCAAATGCAACTGGTCAGAAACAGGTTTGAATAGAGTTTACATTTATAAAAGCTGTGTCTCACAGTAAATTCAATTAACACATATTTGGAGATGACGAGAATCAGGGTTTGAGGGAAATAAAAGATACAACTAGTTAAACACTATGCCCTAAGTCGGGATGCTGGATATACTATTTCACTGCCATTCTTTTTCTTTGAATATGTATTTTCTATTACAGTGAGGGAGTGAGATCAGCCGACCCCTGCCTGTCTGCTAACGGCTGAGTTAACCTGGCTAGGAAGATGGATTTCAAGTGTTAACACTCCTTTCATACCCTGCCAAAAAAACAGAATAGACACATTGTGCATCAGTTTGATAAACAACCTGTCTGGACGACTTAATATTCTAATCTGGAATTCCTGCAATGACAGTACCGGGGTGGAAAAAGGACAGTGGGTAGTGCTAGCGATTCATCCCTTTTTCTGACGCAACCTCAACTCTCTTCAGGACTGGCAGAAGAGTTGAAAGAGGTAGTGAAGGCAAAAGGAGGAGAGAAGTCAGTGATGTCGGAGCAGGGAGGTTTAGCCTGATGATGTAACATACAGTGACAACGCCCACTCTCTCTGCATCTCCACACCTTTCTCCATTTCCTCGTTCGTCGTGCGTCACTCTTTGATCTGGTCCGACTAAATTAGAAGTTCTGCTTTTCCCACCAAATCGGTGCCACCCGCACTCCTGCCACAGTCATAATCTGACTCCACATCAGAGGGAGGGAGGTGGGCACAGACTGAACTTTATCAGAGGGTAGGCCGACATGTGCTTCAGTTTCAGAGAATCGGTGTTGTTTTGGTCCCCGTAGTTTTGGGGAAATTGTAGGACGACTAGGGCCACTTAGACTAATGTAAGAGGAGATACAAGGGATGTAAACATGTGTAGCGGATGTGAACCAGCTAGTTAGAACTAGTGTAGCATCATGCTGTCACGTCTGGAGCCGTAAGATTTTCATGGGTCACTCGTATTGTCTGGGACGCAGGGTGCATTGTGGGTACATAAATCATGGAGGGGTTAGTATGGGGAGGGACACCCTCTAACACAAACAACTCCACCATTACCAGTTGTCAGTTGTTTGTCCTTTGCACTAGACAGTGAAGGATGGCATCCTTTTCATGATGTTATACCTGACTCTCTCTCTCTCGGGAGTTTGATGTCCATACACCCTGTATACTATTAGCTCTGTTTACTTTGCACTGAGGGGAACTTTTATCTACACCAGCACTATCTTCCCCCCCCCCTTTTACAAGGAGTCAAGGTTGCTCTGCTTTAGTATTGCGATAATGTAGCTGGACCATGAAATGTGACATTGTCTTAATGTTGGAGCTTTAAAAGACCTTCGCATCCCCCAGGGGGTTGACATTATCGTTTGCCATTTGCATATCTCCAAGAACAGAGGGGGAAGAAATACACATATATCTGTCTCTGAGTTCATGGTCCATGCCTTATTCAGCCAAGGAAGAAAAGAGAGATGTCCCTGAACTATATAATCATCTTAGCACACCTCTTCATCTGGAGACGCTCCACTTTGAGCATTCTCTTTGAATATCAATGTCATTCAAAGCCATGTATTTTCTGTACGGCTAATTGAAACACTCTCTTTCACCGTGACCAGGAAGTGTGAACTATGGAGAGCCGTGAGGGCCATAATAAATGAAGACCTCTGAAACCTGACAAGTGATTGACATATCAAGGTCAGCTACTGTACCGCTTCACAAACCTGCAACTCCAAGGTTGTGTCCCGAATGGCACCATATTCCCTATATAGTGCATTACTGTTGAACAGAGTCCTATGAGCCCTGGACTAAAGTAGTGCAAGATATATTAGGACTAGGGTGCCATTTAGTATGCATCTCCAGACTACAGATAAGGCTTGGAGGAAAGGAGGGATTCCCATACCAAAAAAGAAAAGTCACCATTTTCTCCATTTCTCTCAAATTTCACATCTGGTCATGGGCAGACCTGAGGGCAGACATCACGTCACTTTATTGTTGCCTTTTGTGCTGATGTCATTGAAGTTGTGCTCAAGTTTCCTAGATGCGGTCACTGTTACATGTCACGGCCCCCTTCTCAATTCTCATGACACATGCACTAGGGGTGTCACGGCCGTCGTAAGGAGGAGACCAAGGCGCAGCGTGATAAGCGTACATTCTTCTTTATTTAAAGAATGAACACCGAACAAAATAACAAAACGAACCGTGAAGCTAATATGGCTAGTGCAGACAGGCAACTAAACCTAGAATAAGAACCCACAAAACCAAAAGGGAAAATGGCAACCTAAATATGATCCCCAATCAGTGACAACGATAAACAGCTGCCTCTGATTGGGAACCAATTCAGGCCACCATAGACATACATATGCCAAGACTTACCAACACCCCTAGACATACAAAAAACCCTAGACAATACAAAACAAGCATACCCACCCTCCTCACACCCTGACCTAACCAAAATAATAAAAAAAACATAGATAACTAAGGTCAGGGCGTGACAAGGGGAGAAGAGTCATAAGGGACGTGGGTGAAAGTGTAACAACAGACGGTCCCAGTTTGACTAAGAAATATGAAGGTTCAATATGACATAATGTCCCATATTTCTGCAAGAGTACCTCAATTATGTTCCTCTTTGGGGAATTTGTTTTTCTATCCATCCATCAACATCAACATGGAGGAGGAGACATACCAAGGGTGAGACTCAGGTAATAAGTGCCTGTCTGATTGTGTTAAAATTGTATTTTATTTCATTCAGTTGGTGCCACTGCCTAAGGTGTGTGTGAGCCAACCAGGCCAAACCCTCAAAGAATCTGCTGAGTTAGCTATTCCCCAAAAGGATATTTTGTTTGGTTGGGGCCTTTGGCTTGCTCTATCCTGCCATGAACGCTTCTGGGTTTGTGGTGAAGATGGTTGAAATTGTTATCACTGCAAATTCCACATCCAATCCCATATATTAATTTGACTCAAATGATTATCTGTCCTGATGCCGAGTCACTTTACCCTGCCTTCATTTACATATCTACCTCAAATACCTCATACCTCTGCACATTGATCTAGTACTGGTACTACCTGTATATAGCCGCACATTGATCTGGTACTACCTGTATATAGCCGCACATTGATCTGGTAATACCTGTATATAGCTGCACATTGATCTGGTACTACCTGTATATAGCTGCACATTGATCTGGTACTACCTGTATATAGCTGCACATTGATCTGGTACTGGTAATACCTGTATATAGCTGCACATTGATCTGGTACTGGTAATACCTGTATATAGCTGCACATTGATCTGGTACTGGTACTACCTGTATATAGCTGCACATTGATCTGGTACTGGTAATACCTGTATATAGCTGCACATTGATCTGGTACTGGTAATACCTGTATATAGCTCCACATTGATCTAGTACTGGTACTCCCTGTATATAGCTGCACATTGATCTGGTACTGGTACTACCTGTATATAGCTGCACATTGATCTGGTACTGGTACTCCCTGTATATAGCTGCACATTGATCTGGTACTCCCTGTATATAGCTGCACATTGATCTGGTACTGGTAATACCTGTATATAGCTGCACATTGATCTGGTACTGGTAATACCTGTATATAGCTGCACATTGATCTGGTACTGGTAATACCTGTATATAGCTGCACATTGATCTGGTACTGGTAATACCTGTTAATAGCTGCACATTGATCTGGTACTCCCTGTATATAGCTGCACATTGATCTGGTACTGGTAATACCTGTATATAGCTCCACATTGATCTAGTACTGGTACTCCCTGTATATAGCTGCACATTGATCTGGTACTCCCTGTATATAGCTGCACATTGATCTGGTACTGGTAATACCTGTATATAGCTCCACATTGATCTAGTACTGGTACTCCCTGTATATAGCTGCACATTGATCTGGTACTGGTACTACCTGTATATAGCTGCACATTGATCTGGTACTGGTACTACCTGTATATAGCTGCACATTGATCTGGTACTGGTACTACCTGTATATAGCTGCACATTGATCTGGTACTGGTACTACCTGTATATAGCTGCACATTGATCTGGTACTGGTAATACCTGTATATAGCTGCACATTGATCTGGTACTGGTACTACCTGTATATAGCTGCACATTGATCTGGTACTACCTGTATATAGCTGCACATTGATCTGGTACTACCTGTATATAGCTGCACATTGACCTGGTACTACCTGTATATAGCTGCACATTGATCTGGTACTGGTAATACCTGTATATAGCTGCACATTGATCTGGTACTGGTAATACCTGTATATAGCTGCACATTGATCTGGTACTGGTAATACCTGTATATAGCTGCACATTGATCTGGTACTGGTACTACCTGTATATAGCTGCACATTGATCTGGTACTCCCTGTATATAGCTGCACATTGATCTGGTACTGGTACTACTTGTATATAGCTGCACATTGATCTGGTACTGGTAATACCTGTATATAGCTCCACATTGATCTAGTACTGGTACTCCCTGTATATAGCTGCACATTGATCTGGTACTCCCTGTATATAGCTGCACATTGATCTGGTACTGGTACTACCTGTATATAGCTGCACATTGATCTGGTACTGGTAATACCTGTATATAGCTCCACATTGATCTAGTACTGGTACTCCCTGTATATAGCTGCACATTGATCTGGTACTGGTACTACCTGTATATAGCTGCACATTGATCTGGTACTGGTACTCCCTGTATATAGCTGCACATTGATCTGGTAATACCTGTATATAGCTGCACATTGATCTGGTACTGGTACTACCTGTATATAGCTGCACATTGATCTGGTACTGGTACTACCTGTATATAGCTGCACATTGATCTGGTACTGGTAATACCTGTATATAGCTGCACATTGATCTGGTACTGGCACCTGTATATAGCTGCACATTGATCTGGTACTGACTCCTGTATATAGCTGCACATTGATCTGGTACTGGTACTACCTGTATATAGCTGCACATTGATCTGGTACTGGTAATACCTGTATATAGCTCCACATTGATCTAGTACTGGTACTCCCTGTATATAGCTGCACATTGATCTGGTACTGGTACTACCTGTATATAGCTGCACATTGATCTGGTACTGGTACTACCTGTATATAGCTGCACATTGATCTGGTACTGGTACTACCTGTATATAGCTGCACATTGATCTGGTACTGGTAATACCTGTATATAGCTGCACCTTGATCTGGTACTGGTACTACCTGTATATAGCTGCACATTGATCTGGTACTACCTGTATATAGCTGCACATTGATCTGGTACTGGTACTACCTGTATATAGCTGCACATTGATCTGGTACTGGTACTACCTGTATATAGCTGCACATTGATCTGGTACTGGTAATACCTGTATATAGCTGCACATTGATCTGGTACTGGTAATACCTGTATATAGCTGCACATTGATCTGGTAATACCTGTATATAGCTGCACATTGATCTGGTACTGGTAATACCTGTATATAGCTGCACATTGATCTGGTACTGCCTGTATATAGCTGCACATTGATCTGGTACTGGTAATACCTGTATATAGCTGCACATTGATCTGGTAATACCTGTATATAGCTGCACATTGATCTGGTACTGGTACTACCTGTATAAAGCTGCACATTAATCTGGTACTACCTGTATATAGCTGCACATTGATCTGGTACTACCTGTATATAGCTGCACATTAATCTGGTAAGACCTGTATATAGCTGCACATTGATCTGGTACTGGTACTACCTGTATATAGCTGCACATTGATCTGGTACTGGTACTCCCTGTATATAGCTGCACATTGATCTGGTACTACCTGTATATAGCTGCACATTGATCTGGTACTACCTGTATATAGCTGCACATTGATCTGGTACTGGTAATACCTGTATATAGCTGCACATTGATCTGGTACTGGTAATACCTGTATATAGCTGCACATTGATCTGGTACTCCCTGTATATAGCTGCACATTGATCTGGTACTGGTAATACCTGTATATAGCTCCACATTGATCTAGTACTGGTACTCCCTGTATATAGCTGCACATTGATCTGGTACTGGTACTCCCTGTATATAGCTGCACATTGATCTGGTACTGGTACTACCTGTATATAGCTGCACATTGATCTGGTACTGGTACTACCTGTATATAGCTGCACATTGATCTGGTACTACCTGTATATAGCTGCACATTGATCTGGTACTGGTACTACCTGTATATAGCTGCACATTGATCTGGTACTGGTACTACCTGTATATAGCTGCACATTGATCTGGTACTGGTAATACCTGTATATAGCTGCACATTGATCTGGTACTGGTAATACCTGTATATAGCTGCACATTGATCTGGTACTACCTGTATATAGCTGCACATTGATCTGGTACTGGTACTACCTGTATATAGCTGCACATCGATCTGGTACTGGTAATACCTGTATATAGCTGCACATTGATCTGGTACTGGTAAAACCTGTATATAGCTGCACATTGATCTGGTACTCCCTGTATATAGCTGCACATTGATCTGGTACTGGTACTCCCTGTATATAGCTGCACATTGATCTGGTACTGGTAATACCTGTATATAGCTCCACATTGATCTAGTACTGGTACTCCCTGTATATAGCTGCACATTGATCTGGTACTGGTACTACCTGTATATAGCTGCACATTGATCTGGTACTGGTAATACCTGTATATAGCTGCACATTGATCTGGTACTGGTAATACCTGTATATAGCTCCACATTGATCTAGTACTGGTACTCCCTGTATATAGCTGCACATTGATCTGGTACTGGTACTACCTGTATATAGCTGCACATTGATCTGGTACTGGTACTACCTGTATATAGCTGCACATTGATCTGGTACTGGTACTACCTGTATATAGCTGCACATTGATCTGGTACTACCTGTATATAGCTGCACATTGATCTGGTACTGGTACTCCCTGTATATAGCTGCACATTGATTTGGTACTGGTAATACCTGTATATAGCTCCACATTGATCTAGTACTGGTACTCCCTGTATATAGCTGCACATTGATCTGGTACTGGTACTACCTGTATATAGCTGCACATTGATCTGGTACTGGTACTACCTGTATATAGCTGCACATTGATCTGGTACTGGTAATACCTGTATATAGCTGCACATTGATCTGGTACTGGTAATACCTGTATATAGCTGCACATTGATCTGGTACTACCTGTATATAGCTGCACATTGATCTGGTACTACCTGTATATAGCTGCACATTGATCTGGTACTGGTAATACCTGTATATAGCTGCACATTGATCTGGTACTGGTAATACCTGTATATAGCTGCACATTGATCTGGTACTGGTAATACCTGTATATAGCTGCACATTGATCTGGTAATACCTGTATATAGCTGCACATTGATCTGGTACTACCTGTATATAGCTGCACATTGATCTGGTAAGACCTGTATATAGCTGCACATTGATCTGGTACTGGTACTACCTGTATATAGCTGCACATTGATCTGGTACTACCTGTATATAGCTGCACATTGATCTGGTACTGGTACTCCCTGTATATAGCTGCACATTGATCTGGTACTGGTAATACCTGTATATAGCTGCACATTTATCTAGTACTGGTACTACCTGTATATAGCTGCACATTGATCTGGTACTGGTACTACCTGTATATAGCTGCACATTGATCTGGTACTGGTACTACCTGTATATAGCTGCACATTGATCTGGTAATACCTGTATATAGCTGCACATTGATCTGGTACTGGTACTACCTGTATATAGCTGCACATTGATCTGGTACTGGTACTACCTGTATATAGCTGCACATTGATCCAGCCTTGTGTATTTTCTTTGTGTTACTATTTTATTTTTAAACTGCATTGTAGGGAAGGGCTCGTAAGCAAGCATTTAACGGTAAAGTTTACACCTGTTCTATTCATGTGACAAAGAAATGTTTTTTGATTAAAATTGATATCTTCCCATTTTAGATTAGTTTATGGGTAGACCTATATCTTTAGCATAGTTGGTGTCAGTTCACTGCCAAATTATAAAAACCTTAATTGAAATGAATGACTATAAAGTACTGAATGGGAAGTTTAATTTGGCTGGATTGACCGCATTAAAATTTATTTGACGGCAACCCTAACCTTTTCCTTCCACTCCTTGTCAACTGAACACTGTGGTGCTTAATCCTTAACATGCTGACTAGACCGGGGCACGCCCGTGCGTCCCCTTGCACCGTCCCCTTGCATGCTGATTTTGTCCATCCACACCAGACGTGATCAGGAGACATAGGTTGAAACATCAAAATGAACTCTGAACCAACTACAGTATATTCATTTAGGGACAGGTCAAAACACATGAAACATTCATTGACATTTAGCTAGCTAGCTTGCTGTTGCTAGCTAATTTGTCCTGGGATATAAACATTGGGTTGTTATTTTACCTGAAATGCAGATGGTCCTTTTAGGAAATTCTGACCCATTTTGAGTCACACAAAATTGTGTATTCTCTACTCCGATAAATAATCCACATGACTAGTTTATAATAATCTCGCCTCCTTCAGTCTTCTTCTTCTTCTGTGGACTTTAATGGCGGTTGGCAACCAACTTTAAGGTGCAATACCACCACAACTGGACTGGAGTGTGAACCTCAGCTCATCTTTCATCACCCACGTGGGTATATGCTCCTAAAAGGAGTATTTCTGTCTGTAATAAAGGCCTTTTGTGGTGGGGGAAAAATTATAATTTTTTGCTGGGCCTGGCTCCCCAGTGGGTGGGCCTGGCTGCCAAGTGGGTGCTCCTATGCCCTCCCATGGCCCGGTCATGTGAAATCCATAGATTATGGCCAAATGAATGTATTTCAATTGACTGATTTCCTTATATGAACTGTAACTCAGTAAAATCTTTGAATGTGTTGCATGCTGTGTTTATATTTGTGTTCAGTACAGTTTCACAGGAGGAGGCAAAAATCTGCAGTGACTTAATTACAGTTAGATGAGGAGCTACAGTCCATATTTACCCACAGGCACAACCATATGCACCAACAAATTAGTACAAGGAAGATAAATGTAGGTGCAACCAGACCGTATCTCATCTGTCATTTTAATGTTGGAGAAAAGTCTGAATATTTCTATGCTTCATAGGCCTTATCCCTGAATAACTAGTTTAATAACCTATGTAATTACTACTACATAAGCTAGTAAGCACATTAAGTTATTAAGCAGTACTTGACACAATATACTCTGTGTTCCTGTCAATACCAATGACCCATTAAAACCAGGCAATGTAACGGTTCCAGGACGACAGTACTTCATGTCTTCCGGAAGGTGACAAGCCTAAGTCTACTATTTTCTCGTAGAGGTAAAAACCAGTCGCACATGCACGTGTAGCCTATCCCCTTCTTGGAAATCAGAAGTAGCAGTGGTGAGTAGTATACAATTATCTGCACTTACACACCTAATACAATGCCATTACACGTCATTCCCTTGCAGTTAGCGTTACCGTTGGCAGCACTAAGGCGATATCAAAGTAACACCAGTATGATGAAAGAGATGTAAGAATACCAGAAAGAGCACAGGATAGGATCTTTTTGTTGGTGCCTCCTGGTAAAGAGCTCCGCAGAGGAGAGAGAAAGGAAAAGAACAGATGCGACCTCTGGTAGGAAGTAAGCAGGGGAGGAGGGCGGTGGTGGTGATAACACAGGGGCGTCTTGGTCCTGCTCCAGGTCACTGCAGATGGATGTGAGAATAAGAGATGATCCAGCACAACGAGGAGCCAATCAGAGCTGAGCAGACTGCGGGGTTCCAACCCACAGCAGGGATGTTATCAGTGACGAACACTTCAACGTCAGGGCTGGATTACAACCATACACATTGGGACACCGAGCGACAGTGCAAAAGTGGGTCGATACTGTCAGAATGTTGTACTGACTGTTGGTTCATGGTATCGTGCAAAGGGGAAATTTGATCAGATGCTGTATCAGGAACCATTTCCATTCGGGAACTGATTTCCATAAGCTATCTGTTTTATATAGCCTACTTGGTCAACTGTTGGTGGAGAAATCTAAGCACAATTAACTGCATAGGCCAACTGTCACTGAAATTAATGAGGATGGCACTGCAAGACACGCAAATGGAGAATGCCCTCTGTATGATGGCGGCGCAGCACTCGCGGAGACGGAACACACACATCACATTCATCATGTGCGAGAGTCATTTGCATATTTTTATTGCCTGTATTTGTCAAGCCGGTAGAATCCATAACTCCGATGTGACGCTGCATTCTTTAATAATGGTCTACACGGGGTTGCATATTTCACGAGCACAGACGTCTCCGAAGGCCTCCGAGGCAGAAGTGCCACGGTGAATCGTATTCAGTTCCTTCAAATGAGAAACTCAACTGCTAATTTGCGTCTGTGGCCGATGGAGCTGCAGGTCTAGGGGTTCTCTGCAAAGAGTATTCCGACAATTTAACTGGTAAAAACCTGTAGCCATTCCATAATAATAAACAGTCATAATTCCATCGCTGAGCTCATCTGACAGAGTAATTCCAACAGGAGAAATCATCTTTTAATAGCAGAACCATTTTTCCATTGTTTTAGCCATGCTGGGTTTTCCACCGTAAGCAGGATTAGAATCAACAGATCGGCCTCACGGGACCTTATGGGGCATTGAATGGAGACGTGAGAAAACCTTGTCTTTATCTGCTATCCCCGGATCCTTTGCCTGCAGGCTTTTTTTCCTACCAACTTGGCATCGGCCCACTCACTCCACAGCAGTCTAAGAACCCTTTTCAACTTTCGCCTCCGTTGCAGGGCCACAGAACAAACAGGCAGCTTGACCAAACCAACAGCATTCGATGCAGCATGAAGGCTTTTTCAGGAAGTGGCAATCAAGGGAAGGGAGGGAAACAGGAGTGCATTGGGAGAAGGAGAACCCTCCCAGGGTTGATGCCTGTGGAGGCTGGTGGAGACTGACAAGGCATGGGGAGGAGGTGGAGGACGTTTGTCACAATTGATTAGCCTCAAACCAACTGTGTGAAAGACCACTTGTCTTCCAGCTAGGCAATTGTTGGTGCTGTGGTTTACATGGTGTTGCAGTATCAGACACAGACAGAACGGGAAAGATTTGGTCTCATCTTATCTCCCGCATTGTCAGATATTGTGGTCTCTGTTCAATATTGTGCTGATTTCAAAATAACTGTGGATAATTTTTTTAATTTCCTCAGGGAATTTTGACATTTTCCACAAATCCATTTGCAGTAGTTTTCAACAGTCCTCATGATATTGCCAATATGATGCAACCAGTAATCGTAAAGCCAACGAAGTGCAATCATACAGTCATATTCCAGCAAAATTCAATACAACTTTATTAATCCCCAAGACATCTACTAAAGGAAAAACTCAATTTCCTCTTTGGCCATTTCCCAGCCCCTGTTACCTGAGCCCCTCATGCATCTGCAATTATGAGGATCATCCCAAATCACAGTGATGAATAGTAGTCTCCTCTGTGTTCATGCTGGAGGCCGCCACCTCAGTGTGAAGTCATTAGTCCGGATGGATCCTGCTGCAGATCCCTGAGTCGACCTGAAGCTAATATGCCTCAAACACATCTGCAGACTGCAGTGATTTCCAATCACCTCACAAAGGAGCCCAATGAGTCTCGACAGTAGGCCTTTTCAGAACTCTTGTAGGTACTAGTTTTTGCTGTCATAATGTGTTTACAATGATCAATCAATTGGATCATTTTAGTACAAGTATTTTTGTCACGAGTAGCATTTCTTCCAGGCGAATCCAGCTAACACTTGAACCCAACATGTGTTGTACACGAGACTAATGAAACGAGAACCGTTGTTAGTTCCTGGGAGTCGCAGCATCTGTCCTGTAAATCGTTTGAATAGGATCAAGAAGGCGATCCCTTCTCCTCTCATCTCTTTGATCACTGAGTATGGTTACATGCACACAATAATGGGATTATTATAGATAGTCAGATTTAATAATAGTTTGATTAAAACGTTTAACTGCTCGGCAAGAGGAACAATTTCCCTAATTATCCTGTTTACATGGGCACATCTGAAATCGGCCTACCTAATGGTACTCAGAGAAGCAGAAAATCGGCAATCAAAACAAACGTTCTACCACAGCGACCACGTTATTTCTGGGAAGGATACACAGTATTTGATTCTGAGTTGGGACATATAAAGTTGGTATGTGTGAACTACTTCTAAGACGCATGCATTCAGTGGTTCCGAACTCAATTCGCTCGGACTAAAACGGGTGCCTTGCGTTACAAGTTCTAGCCCATGCACAGATCAAATACACTGCTGGAATGCTGATTAAGGCATTGACGTGTCCTAATCATTCGATAGATTGCTCAGAAAACCAGGTGTTTTAATCGCCATTTGCTTACCGACTTTGACCGTAAGCCAGTTAAGATAAGCAGAATAAGGTGTTTACATGACTATTGCGTAACCTGCCTACTGACATAATCAGGTGAATAGCAAATTATTACTGTGCATGTAAACATACTCACTGAGTGTCTCAATGCAGTATTTCAAGGTTCAGCTCTATTTCTTAGCAAGTCAGAAACCTAGCGGCCCAATCACACACACGCGCACACACACACCCACACACACGATCCAAACTCTGTATCAAACCATCTATTGGTGTTTCAGAATCTCTGGGTTAGTGACCACCTGCCATATTGGCTGCCAAATAAATATCCCGATTTGACAAATTTCTGCACAATACCATAACTGAATGTAAACTATGTTGTATAGGGATGACTCTCTCTCTCTCTCTCTGTGTGTGTGTGTGTGTGTGTGTGTGTGTGTGTGTGTGTGTGTGTGTGTGTGTGTGTGTGTGTGTGTGTGTGTGTGTGTGTGTGTGTGTGTGTGTGTGTGTGTGTGTGTGTGTGTGTGTGTGTGTGTGTGTGTGTGTGTGTGTGTGTGTGTGTGTGTGTGTAACCTCATCGTTAGTACAGTAAAGGGTTCCATCCCAGGCTTCTGCTCAGGAATGTCATTAATCACACTGTCTGGCCACGTAACTTCCAGAACCAGTCTATTTCTCCACCACAAACACAATGACTCTGCTTTGTTCTAGCAGCAGCCCAGTCTGCTTTCACAGCAGGGTTTAACAATGCATTTTAAAACCTAGATTTACATCAGACTGCGGTAAATAAAAATCAACTGATTTAATGCCAATGACTCAAACTCATTGAGTCAGTGTGACGGAAATATTGGCCTCCATTCATCAAAGTGAAATCGTCCCCCATTAGTTAAGTGCCCGGTTCAATATCCTAATAGTCTCTTAATGTCAATTCATTTGTAGTAAACAAACTGCATTCCTTCAACCGTCAGATTTATACCCTTAGATGCACCAAAGCTGTGATTGAACAAGATTGGAGGAAAAATCATGTTTGACCAATCCAATACAGCCATACTTTTTACAGGCCTGAAAGAAACCATTATGATGCAGGGTTACATCAGATTCACAGCTGGAATAGACCATTGTGGAATGTGGAATACCAACCACTATCCCCGCTGAAGGAAAGATATTCCTCTCAATGGCCCAGTTAATCCAAACTACCAGGTCACGGTTCACCACACCCAAATCCATTTACCTTCAATGGAGAATGTTGAAGTTGCCATTAGACACTGACCTAAGGTCTGCTTTTCTTCCTTCTCCCTAATGGTTAAATGTAGGATTTGGGGAGGGTAAACTGGTTCTATAGCTTAGCCTATGGGATACTTCTATCTGAAATGTTTTCAGTGCTGTCCTGCTCCTGTGAT